>NW_024885000.1:3391665-3567546 GCF_019232065.1 Centrocercus urophasianus
CCTTACCCTTCTCCTCATTTTCCATCTCCCTCTCCTCTCCATACCACCAACTCTTCTTTTTCCCTCCTCCGAAAACAGCTCTCTCCTAACAGGCAGTGGCTGTGTGTGGGCATCCTACTGCTCAGCTCCAACCCCTTTGCCCTGGAGATATCCAAGGAGGACACCCAATTTTGTTTTCCTTCCCCTTCTTTGTTAACAACGACTTGGGAAACGACGCATCCCACACACTGAAGGCTCTGCCAAGCCCTGCAGCCCACCCAGCCCCAGCTGGTCCCTCACTCCCTGCCCATCTGGCTGCCCCAGTGAACACCGGCTCCATTCCATGCACCGCAGCCCCCGGTGCATTGCAGCTCGGAATGCACAGCGCCTGCTCATTAAGTGCCGCCGTTATCGTGCACCTGAGCAAACAGGGATCGTCCTGCGTGTGCTTCAAGTCTCGTCTCTGGGGAATCTGGGACTGGGAAAGCCACCTGCCCTCTGCGTCCTCACCTGAAACAGAACGTTTTCCTACTCCAAAGGGAAGAAACCACATCCCAGGTCCTTGTTTTCACCTTGGTGGGCTCGGGGGCTTGGATGCCAGCCTCCCCACACGGCACTGAGAGCAGAGCCCAGCCTGACACTCAGGTTAAACGCTCCTATGGCAGAGGTGTAAATAATATGGCAGAGGTGGGGGAGGAGGACCTGCCCTAAAGCAGTGATGCTCATAGGGTGACAGAGACGGACAGTATGAGGACAGAACAGAGGTGGGCATGAGGTCCTGTCCCTCAGGCTGTCTCATGCCGTGTGTTCCATCCAGCAGCTCCGGGGTGAGTCAGGCCGATGAAGTCACTCGATGTCAATCAGCATCGTGCCCCAAACAGTGTCCTGAACCCACAGCCTTCCAGCAAACACTGCCTCATTGTTCACCCGCTGCCTGCTTCTCCCTCATGTGTCTCATGCTTCCAGCGTAAGCACTTTAGGACAAGGAGCAGCTTTTTGCTCGGTCTGTTTTTGAACGCAGTTCTGTGTTGGAGTAGGAGCAGAGCACATCTCGCATCTGTGGGTGCGTCACCCCAAAGCAGCTCAGAGATCACAGGGAGGGAGTGCAGGATGCCCTGCTGCCCAGCCCCTTCCGTTCCTTCCCCACGGCTCAGCAAAGCTGTTACTTGCAAAAATTAAGCTAGTTTGAATTATTCAATTAGTTATCAATTCATTATTTATTATGTAAACCACAGCTTTGATCCCCAGCTCTGCAGCTGGCTCTGCAGCTCGCCTCTTTCATCCCAGACCCCACTCAGCTCTCATTTTGGATGCACACATCATTTTCTTTCCTTGCTTCCTAGCACCCACAGCTCCTGTGTCTCCTAAGTCCCTCCCCATGGCTGTGCTGGGACACCAGGACAGGGCTCCTAAAGAGGTGACAGGGAGAGCTGCTCCATTTGTTCTCTAGAACCCAACTTCAGCACGGTCTGCACTTGAAATCCTCTGCAGAAACGGGGAAAAGTGCTACCAGGGGAACCTCCAGGCATGGCCCACATGTAAGAGAATAACAGAGAATAACAGAGTAATTCCTACATGCACTGAAGTTGGATTTGTTCACTGTTAAGGACTGGACCACATCACCCTCTCCCATGCTGCTTGGCACGCTCCTCGTTGTTGTATTACTTAAGAGATGGGATCCAGTGATGCTGAGAGCACACTTGGGGGCTGTGCTGCTCCCCCAGTGCTCTGCACCACGGATCATCCCCAGGCAGTGCCCTGAGCTGTGTTTTCTGCACCTGACTCCAAACTTCTCCCAGGCACAGCCATGCACTGTGCATCCGATCTGCTGGTCGTGCCCTTCATTAGGAGAGAGCCCTCGGGGAGCTGTTCTTTCCCCTCTTCATGGGGTATTTTGACAGTCACTCGAGAGCCTTCTGTTGTACTGAAAGGGGATCTGTCATCCCCGCTAATGGATGCTGTCATTAATACCTCCAGCAGCACGGGCACACTTGGAGACATGCACATGGGTTGCATTAGCGCTGTGCAGGAGCCCCTGGGAGCAGAGAGAGGTCCATTGTCACCAAGACAGAGTTCTTGGAAAAGAGCTATGGAAAGGTTTGGGATCCTCCTCAGCCTCGGGGACAGGAGGTGCTGCCTCATCCCAGGACAGCAGCACTGGGAGGTGATGGCACCAGGAGGGCTGAAGAGCAGTGGGAGGACAAGGAATGGATGGTGGGCTCCGAATCCAGGCAGCTGTGGCACAGGGCAGGGGACCACTGGCACCATGCTGGCCCTGCCATCTCCCAGCTCATGGTGGGACTTGGGCAGCAGGGAGAGCTGTCATAGCAAGCACACCCTATCATAGATCAGTGACTGTGATTCAGTCCTCCGGGGTTAGTTATGAGAAAAGCAATTGGGTTTCTGCTGCAACATCCTCCACTGAAGGAGAGCTGCTGAGGGTGGATGACACAGTGTGCCCTGTGCCGTGTGTTCCTTTCATTAAGGAGCATTTCTGAGGCTGGAACACGCACACATCTGATCTTTGGCAGATTTTTCTTGCAAATCTGCTCAATGTCAGGTACGTTTTGTCCACTTCCAGAACAGCATGTCTCAGTGAGTTGAAAGAGATTTTATAGTAATGTGTCTGTCCTTTTGCAGAGCTGTCTGTGCTCAGGAGAGATGCAAACTCTCAATTCTCCCTTCCTGAGCTTCTTTGAGTTGAGAATCCGCCGGTGGCCCCAGGATCTACAGCAGCAGTGGGGCAACCAAAACCCTGACACCACCTAAAAGCAACACTGAGCATTGAAACCACTGTGATCCAATGGCCAACACACCCAGAGGGGTTCAGCTCTCCCTGGGCTCATCAATCACCCCACGCAGAGCCTTGAATCATTCCAGGACTCCCTGCTCCCACCTGCTCTGTGCTGCAGAGGGGTGCTGGGATGTGCTTTGCCTCCTGGCTCCATCCTGCCCTGCCCTCCTCATAGAGATGCACAGCAGGTGCATCTCCACACTGGGCTCCATGCCTGGGCTGTGGGGAGCAGATGGTGCCCAGAGCACCCTGCAGGGCACCGAGCTGCAACCTGCAGAGCAGGGACTATTCATGCCCAACGTTGTTACTGCTCAATGGGCTGCAGTGTTAGCACAAAAGGCAAAGCTTTGGGGCTGGGGTGAAGGTGGCATTTGTAGGCAGCAGGTGGAGCAGATTGAGGCATTTGGGTGCTTTGAGTCTGGACTCAGTCAGGGCTCTGCACCAGCACTGCAGGCAGGGAGGTGAGGGAAACAGCTCTGGGCATGGCTGCAGCGATCAGCAGCACAGCACAGGGGGGAGAGGGGTGATGGGGGGCACAGGAACTCAGCACTAGGATGGGAGCAGAGCCATCACACAAAGAGTAGGGCACTCTTCAGGCCATGTTGCTCCTGAGGCCCCCAAAAGCCTCCAGGTCAGCCCCTTGCCCCAGGTGTGAGCAATTGCAATCAGCCCTCATTAGTTAAATTGCCTGCAGGGCTGAGCTCTGCCCTTGTGGTTCAGTGCAGAGAATGGAGAATGTGCTGGAAGGAGGTAAGAGGGGGAAAGATGATCAAGTAATCATTGGAGGGGGGCATTTGGGCTCCTGAGGGAGGAGATGGGGGGCTGCAGCATGGTAGGGCTCTGGTGGGAATAGGGGGTGTGGGGGATTTTTGTTGTTTGCTGCTGATCTGGGATGTGCTGCGAGTTGTTGTGCTGTGCTGCTAACCCCTGCCATGGCCTCTGTGTCCCTGCCCTTATGCTTTTGGAAATGAAGTCAAGCAATGAAATCCTAACCTAGAGTAATGCACCAAGCAAACCAGCTTTGCTTGCAGCTGAGGGAAGAGTTGATCGTGTTTGCTGGATCCACAGAGGGTGGCACTTCCAAAACTTGGGGATGAGTTTTGGTTTTGTTCCTGTTTCTTTTTGCTCCACGGGAGCTGCGCGTCCCACCTGGTGCAGCAATGCTGCACGTCTCTGAGCAGTGCACTCTGAACTCATCTACATCTGGAGTAATTCTGAATCACCATATCCATGGAAACTAATGTGCTTTCCCTGACACGAGCATCCGGATAGATGCTGCTCCCCTTGAAGAGCAGGGCTCTGGAAAGCCCAAACCTGTATTTTTGGGCTGATGCTGTAGGATTTGGGCTGTGAAATGGGAGGAGGAAAGAACCTCAGGTGTGAGTGATGGTGCCTAAAGCAATATGTGTGGTGAATGTGTTCCTCACCTGGGATGGGTGCACTCACCCTGCACCTGCCCTTGGGTTGTGCCTTATTTATCATGGATTGATTTAATTGTGCCAGAAGTGGGTTGGTGAGGGTTGTGCTGCCTCAGTGTCCCATCCAGCTCCTGCTCACACTGGGCAGCTTTATTAATTCCACCAGGAGAGGCTCATGGAGCCCTGTGCAAGGAGCAGGCAGGGCTTGTTGATGCGCACCCAGCAGGATGGCTGCATTAAGGCGCCGTGCTCAAGCTGTCTCTGTTGTCTCTGTGTCTTTTAAGTGCTTTTTTTCCCCTAATAATTGGACAACACACTAATGTACATCACAGGTCGTGGCACTTCACTGTGAGAGGGGCTCAGTGGGAGTTCTCTTTTAGCTCTCTTTTAGTCAGCAGGATCTCCCCAGCCAAGCAAACCCCGGTGCTGGTGCACAGCCTGTCAGGTCTTTGTGCAGAGGACAAAGCATGGATCTGCTTTGGGTCAGGAGGAGTTGATTGAGAGCAGTGTGTGTGAGATGGAGTTGTTGGTGTGTGATATAACCTTGATTATAATGAAGCAGATGATGTTGTGGAGCAGAGCAGCCCCCTGTAAAGCTCCCTGTACCGGCTTCAGACAAAAGCCAGGATTGTGGAGGAGGGAATCAGGTAGGATTTCCCCATAAGCTGGATGCAAGCGTGGTGCTCAGCCCATGTTGTCAGCACGCAGCTCTCCCTGAAGGCTGTTTCAATCAATAGCTGGAGTCAGCAGCAGCTGGAAGAATGCTCAAAGTCTTTGAGAACAAGGCCACGAGTGCCTCCAGCTTAGCATGCAGGTGTTGGAGAGATGTCTGCCTGAAATCCTCGTTAACACCCTGATTACATCTGCTCAAGATCAAAATATCTGGTGCTGCTGACAGACAGCCCCACGTAAATTCAGTATTGCAAACCACTGAGCATCACCTGCAGCGCTGTCTGGGAAAAGCAGGATGGTGCACTGGGGTTGCATTGAAGGAGAAGCTGAAAGATGCTGAAAGTTGGGTGTTGGTGCGGGCGGGAGAGGTGAGATGTGCGTGCTGTGATTGCCTGCCCAAAACAGATTCTTCTCTCCCATCACAGTGTGCCCATGGGGAACCTCAGCCTCTCAAACTCTCCTACTTTCTGCAGTCAGTGCTGCTCTCAGTGGCGCAGCTCTTTGATGTGTCACAGGTATAAATAGATCCTACCTGCCACCGTGTCTGTCTGCCTGCTCCTACATCACTGGGGCTCCTACAGAGGCTACAGCGAGGCAAAACAAGCACAGGGCTTGGGAAACCTGCCCCAGGGAGGGGAATGGCATGAGGAAGCCTTGACCTCAAGCATCCATCAGCCAGTGTGCCTCAGTAGATAGCTGGCGGCTCAGGGGACCCTGCACAGCCTCACACTCCCATCCCCATGGAGCTCCTTGGCCCTGTGATGAGGATGCAGTGCTAAAATCTTCTCCCTTCTCCCAGGAGAAGCTTGGGATATCCCTCGTAATGACTGCGCACTCACTTTGCTCCTTTGAAGACATCATCCTTCTGTTCAAGCTGCTCATCTGTCTGCTAAAAGCGTTTAACATTCCACCTTCAGCCAGTGCCAGGCTGCTCTCTGCCTTGTGAAAACAAGCTGGAACCTGTGCACAACACAGATCCCACTTCTCCTGTTCTGTAGCTCTGCTGTGGAGCTGCCAGCTCTTCCAGCTGTATGGTAACTGCTGCACACAGTGATTGAGCTCCATGCTGCTGGTGGGAGTATCTCTCATGCCCACCAATGCCTCTGGGCATCTCCACTGGGGTTGTGTTGAACATCCCTCTGGTGAATGCTGGACCCTACAGCTGTGGTGAAGGGGCTAAGGATGTGCCATGGGGGACGAGGAAGGGAATGCATTTTGGGTTCAAAGAAGCACTTTCTGTATTGTTTGGGATCTGATGGTTTCCTTGACTGTAGTCCTTGTTTACAGCTCTCCAAGTGCTGAAGACATCGGGGGGGGGAGGGGGGGTGGTAACCAAAAATGAGTTAGATTTGGTTCCCTAATCTAGAAAGAGCCGGATAGTGCTTGTTAGAATAAGTTTCTGCTTTTTTCCCTTCCATCAGCATTGTTTGACACTCAAAGGACTCTTGAAGGAATCCTCTCTTATCTCTTCCCATGTGTCTGTGCTTTAATGCCATCTCTGACAGCCCCTGAAGAACTGTTGGGTTTCTTGCATGGTGCGCTGGTTGATAGGGCAGGCTGCAAGCTCAGGAGGGACAGATGTGCCTCCAGCTGTGTGGGGAGATGACAGCAGTGCTGTGCCACGCCTGAGCCCATGAGATGGAACAAAACCATCCTTGTTCCAAGCAGGGCATGGCTGAGCAGCCAGCACGGTGATTCTCATGCATGTGTAAAGATGGGGATGCGCTTTGGGCACGCTCCTCGCAAACCTATGAAGTGGCATGGACTTGGGGGTCTGCTAAAGAAGGGAAGGAGCGTATCCATCCCTCATCCAGGCTCGGTGATCTTTCATGGCCAGTTTGGGGCTGAGCAGCCAGGCTATGGGCTGTGCACGTGGGCTCTGCATGCTACGTTCTGTGCTCGCGTGTTGGAAATGCCTCCCTACAGCCCCGCTGTGCTGCTGCTGCTGCTGTGATTCGCGTGCGATGCGTCTGCAGAGGCACAGCCTGTTAAACGCTCTGCGCATCCATTCCGAGCGACAAAAGTCGTGGTTACTCAGTTGGATCATAATTGATTGGGTGCTGGAGAGGAGCGTTATGGTTCCTTTGTCTCAACGCGTCGTCACTGCGCTCCGTGGGCTGAACGTAACCCCGGCACCTTCCCTTAGCTGCAGACCCTTCTCACCTGTTTGTACCAAGTATGCTTATTTCTAGGAAGTTTGGGAGCTGTGTTGGCTCAGCAAAGCAGCTTTTGGTGTTGTGGGTGCGTTCAGATCCCAAGAGCAGAACCAACTACTGCTTTCCTTACAGTCCTACCCAGCACTGTGGTTTCCCCTTGCCCTGCAGACCCCAAGCTGTCCTGGAGGGTGGGAGGTGTATTTCTGGCTATGTTGAGAGGTCAGAGAAGACTGTTTTTGCATGGAGTGCTGCCAAATACTCAGCACTGAGAGGTTTATCTATACATGCATACCTGCCCCTAAACCTTGTGCTTCTGCTTTGCACCCTGAGATGTTTGAGGGCATGCATAGGGGAGGCAAAGCTGCACTGGGCTCTGGCCAAAACCTCCAGGAACGCTCGGGTTGTTCCCAGCTCTCAGGCTGCTGCCTCCCACCCTCAAAGCAGCTAGTGTTCCTTCGGAGGGATGGCAATCTCATGAATGCCCCCAGCCCGGTTGAAACAATAACGCTGGGGCTGCGGGAGCAGTGAGAGCCTTGGAGGAGCGGGTGGGTGAGATGCAGAAAGGAGGAGAGCTCAGGAAGTTTACGGTGAGGGAGAGGAGCTCCACAGAGCAGCCCAGCGCTGCCAGCTGCTCCCCACCCGAGCACCCAGAAAGAGCAAAGCCAAGCACAGGGTTCTGTGTTAAATTGCATCAAGAACCCCCACCCCACACATCCACACCTTCCTGTTGCAAAACGCTGACCAATCTCCAACACAGCAATACCCCCCGAGCAGCCCTCCCACCCTGCCCAGAGCAACTGAGAGTTTGGAGGGAGGTGGGGGTCACAGGGCACTGCTCTCCTTCTCTCTTTTAGAGGGGGAACCGGGGTTCTGCCCTCCCGAGCCGGGGGTGCTGAGCAGCGCCGTGCAGCCGGATCTCGGCAACCCCCACCCCTCCACGTTCGGGCTTTGCAAAGTGCCGCCAGCCAGGATGCAAAGCCGAGGCGTAACCGTAGCAATTAACAACAAATAAGTTCCGACTTGATCCCTAAGAGCCCTTTCTGCTTACGGCCGTGCCCATCCCCTGCCACAAGTGACACCGCTGTGCCCCTATTCCTCCCAACTCCATTCCCAGAGAGCTGAGTTGTGCCCGCAGAACCATCGCCCCAAGCAGTGCACAAACCCACGCCGTGCCCTTGTGTCCCCGACCCCGCAGGATTCGGCTGCTTCTCCCTATAAAGGAGAGTTGCCTGTGCTGGAAACGGTGCTCGGAAATCTGCAGCCTCATCTTTTTTTTTTTTCTTCTTTTTTTTTTTTTCCTCCCTCCCCCCTCCTTTACGGTGCGGGAAGGAGAGAGAGCAGGCGCTTACCTGGGATGGGGTCGGGGGCTGAGCATGAGGCGGGGGAGTGCGGGGCCGCGGAGCTCCTGCCGCGGTGCTGAGCCCGACTGATGCCTGCCCGAGTGGAGATGTGTGTGCCCAGAGCCACTGCAGCATCTCTGCATTAGGATGTGCTCCTCCCTCTCCTCCCTCCTTGCGTGCGCGCTCCCTCGCTCGCTGCCAACCACCACGCCGGTCCCTGGAGAGGGGATTTTTCTTTTCTTTTTTTTCTTCCCTCTGCCTTTACCTCACTTGCCACAGTGCAAGGACCAGTCAGAGCCGCTTGCAGCATGATGCATAATGCATGTCTCAGCCTCCGGGCTGCTGCGCCCACCCGGTTCCTTCAGGAGCTCTGAAACCCTGTCCCTATGGGGTTGGAGCAGGTGTGGGGCCGGGAGGCAAAATCCCTGCTCTGTGGGGTGGGAGCAGCCCCAGCTGCCGGGCTTCACCAGGGACACCCACTCCTGGGCAGTGTTTCTATATATGTATGCACTCCCCCGTGCCTGAAAATATGTGTGTAACCGTAGGTGTACGTAACTGGGTTTATGAGCAGGCTGCAGAAATTGCTTTACAGCAGCGTTTTGGGAAGTTCTGTTGAGACAAGTGCGGCTGGCATGGGTAGGACCTGAAGCACACGTTGTAGGGGGGGATCTGACCAGGAGGGTGATGCTATGGGATGTGACAGGGACAATCCAGGAGCTCCCAAGTGACACTGAGCGAGCCAAGGTGCCAGCAGCTCCCAGTCTGGGCTTGGCTGAGGGGTAAAGCAGGAGCAGAGCAGTGGGAGCAGCGGTCGCCCTGTGCTTCCCCTCCTTCCCAGACCAGTTAATGATGGAGGGAGATCAATGGCACTTGGGCTGTCCGCAGGTTAATGACCTGCAATTACAGAGGAGTAATTAAGGCATCGGTATCTCTATTGATTGGCAAAGCTCCAGCGGTCTGCGTTCCTCTGGCCAGACGGAATGGGTTCCACCTGTCCTTCTCTTGTCCCTTTCTTTGCTCTTGGCAGCTCTTTTTGGGGTGAGACCAGGAGGAATTGAACACGGCCCTTCCTGCTGTCACCTCCGGGCAGAGCAGAGGTCTTTTGCCCATCCTCTGCCCCTCTCTTTCACATCTCTGCTCCCACAGCTCCCAAGGGTTGAATCTGGGGTATCAGTGACCCCTTGAGGCTCCGTCCTGTAGCAGCTGGGGGAGGAGGCAGCTCCATAAGGGCTCCCATGGCCATTTCCCAGTGCTGCTGGAGCTTTTAGTGACAGTAATGGGGGAATGTGCTGGAGGTGGAATTGCCCCTCTGAGGGAACTCAGGGCTGTCAGCATCGATCTGCACCCCACCAAGGTCGGGGGAGAAGTGGGTGTTGTGAGGTGCCATAAAAAGGGCTGAGCACTAATGCATGCATATCAACCTCGTATTGATCACGGGGATGGGGCTTCTATCACTCATTTCTGGGCAATAACTTGATTTTCCCTACAGGAGTGATGGGAATAACAAGCATCTATCAAATAGAGTGGATAAAGGAGTACTTCTAAGGTTTCCTGGTTGAGCCCACCTGGTTCAGAAGGGTGCTGCTCTGCCTTGATGCTTGCTGGTCCTGTGCCAGGACTGCAATGCTCAGTGCCATTCCTGCCCCATCCTTCCAAATCCCATAGGACTTTGGGGTAGGGATTGGGATAGCTGCTGCCCCCATTGCCCCAAACACTCTGGGACTTCTCCTGCCCAAAGTTAAGGTGCTTCTGTTCCCCACTGCTGTCCTGTCGATGGGGAGGGGATGGACGAAGCCCCCCCGCAGCACTGCAGTAATACTTTCATCCTCTTAGTGAGGTCTGCAGCAATTACATCTTCATTAGCCAAATAGCTTTGTGTTTTTCCCCCCTTCCTCCAGCCCATTCTCGTCAAGGCTTTGCACGAGGGAGCAAAGAGCACTTCAGAGCCTTGAGTAGGGATGGGAAATGCAGGGCTCTGCCGGGAGCTGTGGGGTTGGGGGCACCTGGGTTAAACCTTGTCTCTCCAATGAGTCTGTTGGGCCATAGGGGCTTCCTGCTCCAGCTTCTCTGTGCTCTGCGAGGCTGTTTGCGTTGTGTCAGTGCTGGATGCCAAGCAGCATCACCCGTGCCCTGGGCACTGCTGAGCCACCTGTGTGGAGCAACGGCTTGTGCCTCAGTTTCCCCAGCTGGGAAGGGTGCTGCTGTCTGCACTGAGGCTTCCAAGGTGGTTGGTGAGGGCTCTGTGCTCCCATGAACATCAGAGCTGGTGCTGCTGCTCTATGGGTGCTTCCCCTGGTGCGAGGATGGCAGGATGGTGTTAGGCAGGCTGGGCTGAAAGAAGTTAAATTGCACAGCAGTCACATCGCTCCCTTGGCTGATAGGCGCTGCCCCAGGAGTCGGGCACAGTCCAGATGGGTGCTGCATCCTCAGGGCTCTGCTCTGCACTGCTCCCCTTGTACCAGAAGCTCTCCTGATGTGCTCAGAGCAGATGCAGGTCTGGTGCTGCTGCTTTGAGCCGCAGCTTCACTGAGGTTGCAGGGTCCCCCTGCAGGGCCGTGTGGGGTGGGAAACGCTTCTCCTATGGATGGTTTGGGGTGAAGTGCTGCTGGGCCTCCTCCCTTCCCCAGCTCCTCCACCACCAACCTGCCCTGCTGTGTCCCATCACAGCTTCTGGGCTGCGCTTTTTGCTGGGAAGGGCTGTGGATGTGGATGGGAAGGGGACAGCCTCAGTGGCTAAAAAGGTGATGGACAGGAAGGGCAAGCATCGCCTGAGTTTTGAACAATGTTTTATTATATGTTTAGTGTTCTCTATACAAAAAAATCCCAGTCTTTTTTTTTTTTTTACAGTGATTCAAAAAAAATGCTATCTGAGTATTTTGGCTTTCTTTCATCTCTCATGCAGTCAGTTTAGAAGTCCTTATATTAAACCCTTCTTCTGTAGTCCGTAGCTCTTCTTGCTGTAAAGTGTTAATTTCACAGCTTCAGATATACATTTCTCATTGAAACAAGTGGGTTAACGCAAAGGTGTTGATTTTTTTTTTTGCTTAAAAAAAAAAAAAGGCAAATAAATACATAGAATATTTAGACCAACCAGGTGGTTTTACAGAGAGGACGGATGGAGAGATATTTACAAATTAAAGGGAAACAAAACAGTCCGATATTTTTTCCTTCCCGTGAGAGAGGAAGAAACGAACACACAGAACGCTGTACTGCAAAGGAAGAAGTTGGTGTTGAGGGTTTGACACAGGGTTTGGATCATGTTGGACAACCAAAGCCCAGTGCCTGCTTGCAAAGGGCACAGAGACAGGTGATGCTGGGCAGGGGGAGCCGCTGGTGCAGCAGGGCGTTGTGCTGGGACCAGAAACTCAACGTTATTCTCTTCAATAAAACAAGTCTTAGTGCAAGAAATAGGAGGTGGGTGGGTTGGTTTTTATTATTATTATTTTTTTTTTTACGTTTACAAGGTTTATTTTTATTGCTTAGCTGAAATTGTTTGCTGCTAGTACACAACTGAGCCGGGTGTGAGATTGCAGGTTGAGCGCACAGCTGTGCTGAGGTGTGCACTGAGGAGAGGCAGCGGATGGATGGGGGGGATGGAGGATGGACAGGGTGTGGGGGTGTGTGATGGATGGGTGGACGGGCAGGAGGGTTGATAGGGGCAGGTATGAGGCGGATGAGATACAGAATGGTGTGTACAGGATGGGAGGATGGATGGGCACCAGGGCGAGTGGATGGGCGATGGGGTGGATGGATAAATGGGGCGCAGGGTGGATGGATGCAGTGCAGAACAGATGGGGCAGGCATGGGATGGATGGATGAGGTACAGGATGGATGGTGCGGGGGACGGATGGATGGGATACAGGATGAATGGATGAGGTAAGGAATTGAAGGGTTGTAGGATGGATGGATGGGACTTGCAAGGGATGCTGCTGCACGGCTCTGCCCTCACTCCAGCCTCACAGCAGTGCGTTCTGCCTTGCCAGCTCTATCTGTCCTTGGAGGCAGAAGTGGCCATCCTGCAGGGACTTGGGGACTTTCCTCTGCAAGAAGGCAATGCTGTGCAAGGGTGTTGTGGGGACGGGCTGTTGGTGTTTCCACCAGGAGGGTTTTAGGAAGGCTCGTTTTGTCTCTCGGTGCTTCCTGCAGCACTTCTGTCTCTCACTGCATCATCGCTTCAGGGAAAAGAGGAGCAGTCTTGGTATTGCATCAAAGCAACAGCCACTCCCTCCTGTCCTATGCCTGTGCTCCATGGTTAGCACCAGCTGGCCATGCGTATGCTTGTCCTTGCTTTTTATCCTCAGTGAGGACACATTTTCTGTACAAGAGGTGCTCAGAGCATGACCTGCTCCAAGAAGTCCTGCAGGGATGGGCACCCTTTGATGGGCACTGCAGGGCCCAGCCCTGGGGCTAGCACAGAGCCTCCCCACAGCCCTCTGCTTGTCCCTGGTGAAACTTCAGGGCAACTTGCAAACAAATACAGTAATTTTTTTTTTTTAACTGTATCTTCCAATTTTTTTTTTTTTTTTAGTAAATTCACACCCAGCACTACAAGCCCACAAAAATCACACTGAGCCATTCGTTCTTGGGTCCTCATTGCCTTTGTTTCCTATTTGATCACAAGGAAGGTGCTGCTCAGACTCTGTCACTGTTTCTGTGAGGCTTTTTGGGGCTCACTGAAGCCACGTTGCACTGGACAAGCACGGAAAGGCTGCAGGGTGAACACTGCCCAGCTTCCAGCAAGATGCAGAGAGGTTAATGGCAAGACACAAACACCAATGTTAATACAAATGGCACACAGCAGACAGGTGGCACAGCCTGCCCTGCTGCCAGGACCGATGCCTCCTGGAGGGCTGGGGATGCTGTGTGGTACCCAAGGCTTCCAGTTCCCACAGCAGAAGCTGCTTCTCTATAGCAGTGGCTGCAGGTTGCTTTCCCTCCAAGCTATGTGACCTCGTACAGACAGCTGTGGGCTCAGGAAGCAGCCAGCCTCCATAACTGAGAGCTGTGTTATGTTTGGCTTAATGAGTTTGCTTAAAACCTGAAATGCGATTGTGGGATAGGCAGGGGATGCTCTCCTTAGGCCAATGGTGAAAACAGCAGGAACGGATCTGTTGCACGAGTGCAATTACAAGAAGTGTCACAGCAGCAAACATGGCCCTGCCCTGCAAGGTGACATTGGGAAGGACCCTGGCAGATGGCTCCTGTGCTGACCTGGAGCCCCTCAGCTGTAAGGTTGGGGTTGGGGTTAAGGGCACGTCACCCGTCTGCTGTCTGCTTGCAGCCTGTTTTCTCCCATGTGCTCTGTTAATGCTGACCCGGTCCTGGCTCTCCTCTCCAAAGTGCAGGATCATTGTGCCATTAGCAGCTTCAAGAATGTGGCAAAGTACATCTGAGCAATCCCTATTAGCAGTGTTCTCGTTAGCGATACGTCTTCGTAGCAAACCAGCTGAAAGAATAATTGCGTTAATCCTATTGCATTTAATCCATTAAGCTGAACAAAACCCTCCTCCTTAGGAAAGAAAGGAAAGAGAAAAAAAAAAAGAAAAATCCATCCTAACATCATTCCACGTCTGCGAAACGGTCTGAAGGAATCCGATCTCTCTCAGCGAAGGTACCTTTGGTTTCAAAAGTGCAGGAAGTGGGAGAATACACACAGCGTTGGCCACTAAAGGCTCTACCTTCTACAGGATCCATGCGTTCCCATCTGGGAGATGTCCAGCATCCTACTCCTACTGCTCCGCTGGCTCCGAGGCCGTCGCATTGGGGAGCGAAGCGGGGTGGGGGTTTAGTGTCAGTCTGTTAAACGTCCCGGGACGTTGGAAGCTGTGTAAGGCATGTGAAGGAGCACTCCTATCCGAGACGCTTCGTTACGGCGTGTTTCCCAGCCTGAAAGTAAATTGCGTGGGGTTTTGATATGTAAAGAACAGCGGAGGTGAGTTCGGCGCTGTGGGAGCGTCTCTCAGGCTGATTGATTTGGGGGGGAAAAAGGGGGTGGGGAGGGGAAAGGCCGCTGTGAGAAATTAGGGGTTAGCTGAGAACGCCCAACCTGGCACACGGCTGCTGCTGGGGGGGGGACCTCGGTGTCCCACTGCTGTTCCTGAGGGATGCATGTCCCTGATGTGCATTGGAGCAGTGTGCAGGGCAACAGTGGGGGTCCCATAACCGCTCCCAGGGGGGGGTTGTTTCAGCCTGACAGGGTGTTTGGTGGCTTTCTTTTTGTTTCTATAAGCAGTTTCTGGTCCCCTCATCCCTTGTTCGTACTGGTCCTGCTTCCACTCCCTCTTTGCTACATAAGATTTATGGAGTTGCCTTTAAAAGAAAGCAGGCATGGTCTGGGGAGGGGGATTTCCCCCAGACTTCTTACAAAGCAAAGACTAAACTAAAATGTTTTGCCTGTGCTTCCCCAGGCAAGTGATGCTGTGAGCCAGGCTCAGTGGGCAAGTGGCTCTTAGCCATACTGCAGTGCATCCCAGCAGCTCCTCATCCTCCTGGGGCTCCCTTGATTTGGGCCTGGTGGCCCTCGGGGCTTCGTCCCACAGTGTTGAAGACCCACACTTCTCAGCTTGAGATGCTGCTGGAACCTTCAGGAAGGTTTGGGAGAGGCTGTGGGCAAGGTGCTGCATGGGGATGGACATTGCTGCAGTGCAATATCGTGCCGGCGTTGCCCATATGGAAACCACTCTCCTTTTCTTCTGTACATTTTTGATGACTCGTTTCTCTGCTCAGCCATTTTCCCTCCCCAAATTCCTTTTTTTTCCCCCTGTTGTCTGAAACCTTCCTATAAATATATATATTAAAAAAAATAATGATAAACTCCCTCCCAAAAGAAGAGAAAGGAC
Source organism: Centrocercus urophasianus (assembly GCF_019232065.1). Lineage (NCBI taxonomy): Eukaryota > Metazoa > Chordata > Aves > Galliformes > Phasianidae > Centrocercus > Centrocercus urophasianus. Next base: position 3,406,864 of record NW_024885000.1, read on the forward strand.
ACGGGGAGCTGGGTACAGCACTCCTGCATCCCTTCATCTCTGCACTTCAGCTCCGATTCTGGCTACATCTACAACTCATCCACGCCTCGGGAGTCCTTGCCATTTACTTGTTTGCTAAGGATAAGATGGCATTGGCAGCAACCTGGTCTGCCTGTTTGCTTGGATTATTTTTTTTCTATATTTTTTTCCTTTTTTTTTTCTTTTTTTTTTCTTTTTTTTTTTTTGTGTGTGTGTGTCATTGGTTGGTTTTCATTTGTATGTTGAGTTGGAGGCGGTGGTGGCGGCGGCTCTTTAACCCCCAGCCACTACAAGCCCCACAGGCTGTTCGTGGTCCCATTGCGTTGCGCTATGCTAATGAATAGATAGCATTGACTGGGGATGTGGCTTCCGAGCTCTCGTTGCCTTCTGTCTCCTCCTTGTCCTTTTTCACCGTGTACTGGCCGATGAAGGAGCCGTCCTCGTTGAACTGCCCTTCCCCACCCTCTCCGTAGTCCACCAAGCTGTCGTCGCTCTCCTGCTGCTTTATCGTGCCATCCAGGGATGTCTGGCTGTTGGGCAGTGGTTTGTTGTCTTCATCACTGGTGGACAGACAGACAGAATGAGGGTTGAGCGTGGGGATCGCGAGGGGTAAAAACCAAGGGCTGGATATTCAAAGGTAAATCCAGTGTGTGACTGTGCTGAGCTGAGAGAGCAGGAGAAAGGCACTGAGTGCGGGCAGCGGGTCATGGGGTGCCCAGTAGGAACCCAAGGTCGGCACACAGCCTCCATGAAGGAAGTCCGCAGCTGGGTTTTGTGCTGTGGTTCGGATTTCTGATAGCCCAGGCCTGGTGGCTTTTGGTTTTAGAAAGCAATTTTGTAGAATCACTGAATTGCAGGATATCTCAAGCTGGCAGGGACCATAAGGATCCTGAGTTCAACTCCAGGCTCCACACAAAACCACCCAAAAGCCATAAAGCTTGTGTGAGAGCACTGCCCCAGTGTTTGCTGAGCTTTTTACATGCCACACATTGCTCAGAGCAGTCCAACTGGATGTACATGATAAATATCCTTCCCTTGTCATTGCTCGTATCCTTTCCTTCTCCCTGCATTTTAGCCAACCTTGATGTAACCTTGGTTTAGTGAGGTTTGTTCCCAGCTTTCCTTGTGAAAGCACGCATTGTTTTAGAGAGCTCCATGCAATGGGGAAAACTCAAAGCACTGCGAGGGGGGCAAGCACAGGATGCCAAGTTCTGTGCAGCTCCTGAAACTCATGGGAATTTACCTTTCCAAGCTTATTTCTGAGCATCTAAGCTTGTTTGCCCAACTCTTTAGTTGCAACTCTTCTCTTTTTCACTGGAAAGATTAGGCCAGGTCACTGAAAAACAAATCGGCTGACCCACAGGAAAAAAAAAAAACAATCTTTTAAAGAAACCTTTTAACAAAAAATGGGGGAAAAGCTGTTTTCCTCTCAGGAGGGCAAGGACTGGTACCTCATAAATAAAGATAGAATTGCATCGAGGACGAGAGAGTTGCTATATATAAAAATTAATTTTCATATCAGCTAGTCATTAGTTCATATTTGAGCCCACATTCAGCATGCAAATTGTGTAACACAGCTAAGGAGATCTCTTACATACCTTGAGCATTTTTCCTCCCTCCCACTCCTGTCTCTATTTATTTGGGTTTGGTTTAGTCCTGCGCCCAGCAGGCTCGCTCCCCTCTATGGCAGTCCACTCTGTTCTTGACTTTTATTAAAATTGATAAAAAATATGGGGCTATTTCAAAGCTGTGCACGCAGAGTCATCAATCAAAGGGAAAAAACAAAACGATTCAGCCTATTTTTTTTCATTTGTTTGCTTTTTTGGAAAAACAACCTCCCGTAGCCTCTGGAGTTTTGGGGCCATTTTTCATTAAAGCAGCATCTCAGGATTCGCCCTTTGGGCAGGCAGCATCCACAGCACGGTGCGTGGTCCTGGAGAGGGGAACAGGGAACATTTTGCTTGGACCAGGGAGAAAAATGCTCCCTAGTGATGGGAGCAGCGAGGGAAAGCGTTGCATCTGTTTGTGCCATTTCATTAATGGCATTTCATTAATGGCATCAGCTCTGTGCAGTGGGAGAGGAATTTGGTATCCCACGGCACAACTGGCAGCTTTGTTCTGTGTTTCCTTCCATCAGCGCTTTGTGAATTAAGCAATGATACAAAACCAACGTTCCAGGCCTTGTGTTAACTTGGCATCTCGATAAATAATCGCTTGTTAGCTTCGTAAGTGGCTCCTTTCTAGGGGGGGAGAGGATTCAGTCTGCAAGCAAGACTGTTAGAAAGCCCAATTAACGTCAAGTAGAGAGTGGCAAAAACCAGATCCTTTTATCTGAAATACCCCTTCCCAAGATTTGGGGTGGGTTGGGTTGGACTTGGATCTAGAGCCAGGTTTTCCCTAAGGTGGGCTCTGCAGTGCCAAACTCCCCAGCAGTGCATTTCCCGTGCCTGCCCTGGTTTTACCTCTCTCCAACGCTGCTCATCCTGTTAGTGCATTAGGAGGGCGAAGCAGATATTCATCAGCACGCTGATGGGCTCTAACTCTGTTAACATGGATTTCTATGGGATTTGCTGATGGGTGCATTAAAGAAGCAGAGCACCCAGCTCAAATCCGTCGAGGAAGTGCTATCCTGAGCGGCATAAATCATCGGCAAGAGGGGAGTCTGGAGCCAGGGGGAGGGCGCTGAGGGGTGATGCAGAGGATCCAGCCCTTCCGCTCACGTCTGTCGTCAGCATCCCTTGGTCCCACTACACACTGGAGACCAGTTTGGGATGAGGGTGACGTGGCTGGTGATGCCCATGGAGCATCTCAAGCAAAGTGCATCAATGGGCATGGGGTTACTCTCGACCCCAGTGAGAGATAGAGGAGTCGTGTTTAACGTTAGGTGTTAGGTGAAGGAGGGTGTATGGGGATGGGATGGGGAGGGGAGAAACAAATTGCAAAAAGGAGTAATTAAAAAAAAGAAAAAAAAGCTAAATGTGCTGGAGTTCTGGCAGCACGTGGTCCTACCTTTCAAGAGACCTTCATGGTCCATGTGGATAGACCAGGTGAAAAGGAGAAGAAAGAATGGGAATAAAACAGAGAGAAGCAGAAAGAGCCTGATCAGAGAGAGATATGATGAGGTATGCATTTACAGGGGCAGTGCTAAAACCAAAACAAAAAGTCACTGCATTCCTCATGGAGCTCGTTGCCTCGTTATACCAAATGGAGCCGGTGGAATTGTTCAGATCTGGAGGAATCCCATCGCTGGGGAAGCTGACCCAGGAGAGCACAGCTGGCAGAAGCCAGGCTGCTTGTGTTGGGCTGATGGCCAGGCACAAGCTGCAGGGGGCAGATGCCATGCTGGGGGACAAACAACATGCTGGCCAGGGGTAAGGTGAAGGGACCGCTCAGCATCCCCTCCATCCCTCTGCCGGGCTTCCATGCTGATGTAACATCAGTGCATGGTGATGTCAACAGTTGAACCTATTCCTCTGTCCTCCCCTTGCTGGGCTGGGGGCAGCTCTGTGTCTCCTGACCTTGTTGCTGCTGTCCACAGTGCACTGGGATGTGCCACCAGATCCCAACCTGAACCAGAGCTGCGTGGAGCCCAGGAGGTAAAACCACTCAACTCTCCCATCCCAGTAGCCCAGATTTCTGGTCGGTTCCCCCACGTGCAGCTTTTAAACATTTGGTATAATGAGGCACAGTCACTGGCACAGAACACTGTCCAAGGATAATGGTCTCCTGCTTTGAAAATAAGCTTCTCAGCTTAGCCTCTGCCCAGGAAAACCATTATTCTGTTAGTGGAACAGAAAGATGTGACAGTATCTCTTAATTATAGGCTGCAGAGATTTGAAAGTTGCATGCACAGGGCATTAAGGACGTGAGATATGATGAGAGCATATCAGACATGCTATGTGGAGGTAGGGAGGGAAACCAGTGAAGAACTCACGTCAGCTCAGATCCTGTCCTTGCTTGAAATACTAATTGCTACCCTCCTTGAGCCTAGCATCGCAATCATTTTGAATCTTAATCAGCCAACAGCATTTCATATCAATCCTTCAAGTTCACCTTCCTTTCTGCGTCCTTGAGAGAACCTCCTACCACTTCTGTTCCTGATGGAGGGGCAGAGTTCAGGGTCTGGTTTTATTTCTCTTTGGTTGCTTTTTTTTTTTTTCATGTCTAGCTCATGGGATGCTGATGGAAAATGCAAGAGCATCTTGGGGCTTGGCATGAAGACTGCACTCAGGCACACCATCCCCCTTCCCAGCAGCATTTGAATACAGTATCCAGCTGTTACAGGAAGAAATCTTGTCTTGGTTTAGTAAATCCATGACTCGCAGAGCAAGGGTCACATCCATGCCAGCAACATTGCAAAAACCTCAGCTCTATGGATAACAACCCCAAATACTCAAAGCAGGACCCTTCCTGCTCCTACGCTTCAGTCATTCCTATGTGAATGATACCTGTTCTTGTTGCTCTCGTTGCCCTTCTATTTTCTGCATGCTCATGGCAGTGGGGCTGTCAATTAGAGGCTGAGGTTCAGCTAAGCAGGAGTTGCTGCATTGTGGGATGGTCGAAGTATGGAAATCAGCAGTAGATTTTCTTGATCAAACTATTATTTTCTGTACCTAAAGGTTTTATCCATAGCTTGAAGGTGTCGCCCCTGCATGGTGTGAAGGGCAATAAATGGTGACTTCTTCCTGCAGTACCTATTTGGGTTCCCATTGAGGTATATTTGTATTCTCTACCATTCCTACCAGAAAAGTGGGGAGCATTGGTGTTCTGACATCCTTTGGAGAAAAGCCTAATGTGGTTACCATGCTACTAACAGTATAAATGTGATGGTACAGAGGAATGCAGTTGTTCTGCTTTCATTTATGCATTGTGTGCAGGCAGACCTATTCATTTTGCTCCCTCTGAAGTCTTTGGTGGAACATGTGTGAGTTGTTACATCCCTCACTGAATTGTAAGTAAATTCTTCCCATCTTGGCTACATCAATTTGTAATGCTGGGAGTGCTGGTAATGACATAGGGTTTAATTAACCCCTGTTTTGAAGTCAGGAGGAAGAACTCCCACCAGACTAATTGGGCTGTGGATCCAGCTCTGATGGAAAGGTGCATTTAAATCCTTTAGCAAAAAGCAGAGCACACAGTAGGTGCTCACAGGGCAAACTGGGTGTACTGTAAAACATCCCTGTCATCTGTCGAGTGTGGGCGATCCAATGAGACCTGACACATTACGTGCTCCTGCTCCCTGGAGGCAGCGGGGGCACTGACATGGCTGTGAGATGCTGATCCCCCTCTGAAATATCCTAGGAACTTTTCCAGGAGGAAAGATGGGTGCTTCTCCTTCTTGCTCAAAAGGGGCTGCTGGGAGGCGAGGAGAATCGGAGTGGTTTGAGCAGGATCAGTGCTCAGCACTCCAGGGGCTGTTTGAGAAGGGTTTCCCTGGGATCCTTGGGGCAAAGCCTTGCTTTGAAGCCTGGGCAAGTGCACCTGCATGCTTTCGGGGCTGTTCTTAGCATGATTTTGGGCACTTCTTCCTCTGTGAGCAGGAGAGAGGCTGAGCTATGGGGTGATGTCCCTGAGATATCCGCAGGATGCTTCAGGAATTCACTCTAGCACCTTTTTTCCATGTGTGATCTGTAAGAGCCACGTCCTGGGTCACAGCATGCCAGCTCTTCCTGGACTGACCCAGAAGCAAACCTTTGCAGCCAACTCCCTGCTTTAGGAGCTTTAGGAAACGTTTCCTTTGGCAGAGGACTTGCAGAGAGAATGAGGCAGGAGGAGAAAGGTGGGAGAAATAACTGAGGAGGCTGCGTGGCACCGTGGGGCTGCGGAGGAGGAGAGCAGTGAGGGGCTGTGATGGGGCTGATGGGGATGTGAGTCCATGCCAGGGAGCATACCTGTAATCGAACGAGCCATCTTCTACGTTCTTGTCCTCAGGGTTCAGGTGCTCATCTTTGTTGTCACGCACTGTAAGCAAACACATCCCCAGCATCCCCGTCAGTAAGCCTGCAAGGTGAAGTGCAGCTGGGTGGACTTGCAGGCTGCTTCTCAGACTTCCTGCTGCAGTGGCACCAGGGGCACCGGCACACGATGGAAAATGACTTTTCTTAAGTGCTTGTCTTTGCTTTGCAAAAATTTAATGAGCTTTTTTTTTTTTTTTTTTTTTTTTGCTTTTTTTTTGCTTTTTTTTCTCCCTGCCTGAAAAGAGCTCTTTCTGGATGTGGCTGAGCAGATTTGCAGAGCAGAGGTGGGGTCAGGCAGAGCAGCAGCATCCAGCTCCCTGCACAGCACACAGCCCTCACCCGCCCTTTAATTAACTAAAATGCTTCCCACTAATAACAGCGTTCCCACTATGGAAGAAGGAAAGTGCTTGAAATCATGAACACGTATCAGAGCAGCAGTTTGATTGCCTCTGAAGCCTGGAGATATTTACAGCACAAAGGATCACCCCGCAGTCCTCTTACCTGGGTATTTCCCTCCTCTGCTCCTCTTGATGAAGCAAACAATCAGCAGAATGAGGACCAGGAGAGCGATGGCACACATCAGCCCAATGAACCAGCCCTGGGTCGCGATGTCCACATGGTTCTTGGTGTAAGCTGGGAGGAAAATGGAGAAAGGAAAGAACTCTAAGGGGAAGTCAGGACAATGGGGAGAAACAAATGACCAGAAGGACTCAGTCCACGCTATCTGTAGCACTGCATTTGTATATATATATATATTTGTATGTGTGTGTGTGTTTTCTGGGTTATCAGACGCCATAGCACAGGGATCTGTGGCTATTTTAATGGTGGGTCAACTCAGCATTTTTAGCAGGAGCCACAAACAGCAAAGGGTCACAGCGTAAAGGAAAACCTAGCGGAGACTGGTGAGAAAAGGCATTGAAAGTAATGGCAAAAGAAGCTGGGTAACAGATTTGATCTTGCAAATCCTGCACTTGAAAGCAGCCCTGGAGGTCTGGGATCGAGGTGCCCGAAGATAAAGATGCAGTCCTGGCGTGCATAGCTTGGCCACTGTATGAGCAAGCAGCAAGTGCAGAGCTCTGGGAGGTCACAGAATCATAGAATGGCTTGGGCTGGGAGGATCTTAAATAGCATCAAGCTCCAACCCCCTGCCATGGGCAGGGTTACCAATTATATCCTCAAGGAACATCCCAGCTTGCTGAGACGTGCTTTGGGAGCATTGGGACGTCACTGTCCCACGGTCTGGTGTGACACTGAGCGAGGGGAGGCGTCCTGCTCCTGCAGCCATGCCCTGCCGTGCTGCATGCAGCACCCGTGTGCGGTCAGACCGACACATCTGTCTCCTATAAATAGCACCGAGCTGCCATTCTCGGGCTCTCATTGACACACGGTTGGTATTCAGCAAGACAGAGTGGAGGAGAAAATAACCTTCAGCACAGCGGGGGGCTGAGAGCAACCAGGCTGCGGAGCAGGCAGAGAGGTGTTCCTGGAGTAAGGGAGCTCTGAGCTGGATGGGATCAAATCAGGGGCTTAATAGGGGGGTGGGGGGTTGCCCGAAATGGGCAGGATGGAGCATCTTTTGTGCCAAAAAGCAATCTGAAGCAATGGGATTGCTGCTGCTGCTCCCTGGTATTGGCACTGTGGAGTTCTAGGGAGGGATGCGCTGCTGCTTCCAGACTTTGCCTGGTTTAATTAGATGAGTCAACTCCAGCCAACAAGACCTGGGAGGCAGCACACGCAACTGTCTTGTGGAGCTGCCTTGAAATAATTGGATTTAAACCCACCATCCTCTGCTCCAGGAGCAGTTACAGAGAGTGAGCCCTTGGACAGCACGCTCAGTACGCTTCCTATTATTCCTTCCAAACTCATTCTTTCCAAACTGACTTGAGATAACAGGTGCTTTCCTTAAGATGAAATCTGAGCCCCGCTGTCGGCAGATAATTGCAGCCAAAGCACGACGCAAAGAAATCGCAGATAAAAGAGGAGAGAATGAGATTGACAAGAAAGTACCGTTTGTTAAAGAAACGATGTTGGATGCAGAACGCTCGGTGCTGCTTTTTGGGTGGGAGGGTGCTGCCTTGGCTCTCTTTTGTTGCTTTTTTCCTTTAATACTGCCACGCTCGGTATTTAAAACAACCTGAGCTGCATAGATGGACTGTTTGTAGTTGAGAGAACGAGATTAGAACAGAGAGGAGCTGAGAATTGGATTCAATTAACTCAAGTGCTTGAGGAGGAAAGAGAAACAGAGCTCTGCTGGAGAGATTCGAAATTGGAGGAGGTGGTTTTAGCAGCCCTGGTGGGGTTTGTGCAGAAAGCAGAGCTAAGGGGGAACGAAGGGCTCTTCAAAGCCTCAAGTGTGCCCAAGGGTTGAGCTCCATGCTGACCAGGGCTGAGCTGGTTGCACGGAGGGGATCCTGCATGCCACGGAGGTCAGGGTGTGATTGCCATCCTTCCCAAAAAAGCAACACGTGCCGACAAATCATAGTCACAGCAATCTTGTTTTTGGAGCAAACGAGTGACTGTCATTGCAGCATTCGGAAAGAGAAGGGTAAGCACACGGCTGTCAGAGAGAGTGTTCTGATTTGTGTTAATGTAAGGCCGACGCCAAGGGTAAATAGTGGCAAGCAGCTGTGGCATCGAACTGGTATTGATCTGAAATGCAACTGCAGTGGCTTTTTCTTTCTTTTTTTTTTTTTTTTTGTTTGGTAAAAGAAAAAGTAATTATAATCTTGTGGCAGAAAACATGTTACCCACCAGTCGTGGTTTATACGCCAGTAGGAAAGCTGACTGCATTCTGACAGCAGGCCAGCAAAATTTATGTCACGTTTGTGAAGCAATTGGGTGCGTAAAGCCCAGCTAGCTGCAGTCCTGCACAGATCCCCCTTCAGCGTTTTACATTGCTTCTTGAATTTAGAAGACAATTTGCATTAAGCTGTATTTGTAGTTTGAATGCCATTTACTATTGGAAAGAGCTCTTTTGGGATATTGAGCTGTCAAGTTAAGCAGAAGAGAAGGCGTGGTGCGCATGGACCTCTTATTTATCTGCATTCGATCTGAAGAACAGCTATTTGGCAAACATTGCAACCAACAAGCAAAATGAACAGGGCTCTCTGATCACCAGCATTCCTGCAGCATGTGATTGTCAGCGGGGGCTGAGCACCCGTCTCAGCAGAATCTAGCAGTGAAAAATGGGCAGGGATGGAGCTGTGGGGACAGGGTTGGGTGCCCCCTGTGCATTGTCTCAGTAACAGCAGTAGAAACCCATAAATTACTGCAGATAGCCATGCCAGCATCAACCAGCCAAGGATGTGACCTCCTGTCCTAATGATTTCCCACACCTTGGTGCTGGTGGTCCTCCACCCTAACACCCAAAGTGGAAGAAAAACTGCAAGAGAAGAGAAGAGACGGGTCCGAGCTGGGGAGCAGTGATGCAGAAAGGTGTTGCATGGTATGGGTGAGGGGGCTGCAACCTGGGGGCAATTTCTGAGTCAGTCTGGGAGCAGAAACTGGGGATGCTGCACATCCTCATGGAGAGGTGTACCATGCTGCCGTGCCTGAGGCAGTATCAGCATTGGGTTGTGTTGGACACAGGGTTACCAACAGCTGCCCTCTGCCCCTGCTTAGCACACCAGGGAATTATTTGATGGAGCAATGCCTTGCTAGCACTTGGGCTGCGTGGAATAAGGTGGGGAGAGCTGCTGCTGCTGCTGCTGCAGCCTTCCTTTGCTGGGAACGAACATTTTGCTCCTGAGCAAAGAGATGGTTTTCGTGCTTCAGCTCTCCATCACGCTGCTGGATCTCAGCAAAGTAATCTCAGTTCTCTGAAATCTCAGCCTTTACCTACTGCAGCGTGGGCTGCTCCGGTGCTGCTCACACAGCTGCTGTGCAGAGCTGAGCCCTGTGCTTGGACAGCACTGCACACAGATTCCTACGGCACAACCCACGAGCGGACACAAAGGGAAGCACGGGCGTCGTGATTTACTGGCACTCATCGTGTGTCAACAGGGATGCTTTAGAAACGCATAAAGCCTGATGGAGTGCCTGTGGAAGTCAGTAAGGCTCCTTCTGGGGCATTCAGTGGGCAGTGTGGGAAGCCCATAATTAGGAAGCTCTAAAAATCACTGAGGTGATAAGCCTGGAAAATTGCTTGTGCAATTAAATGCAAAGTTGCTGGGGGAACATACCTTGCCTTTCACCGAGCTGAAGAGCCGTTGCCCGCACCACGCGTGGCTGCGGTGCCGCCCCCAACTCATGCGCAGCGCCACAAGGTGCATGCACGTGCTCCTCACCCTGATTCAACCCCTTCCTTTTGCCCTTTGTTCAGTGCAGTCAGGATGCTCGGCTGGCTCTTAAGGGCAGGGTTGTGCTCGTCCCCCTCCCACCACCACGCCGGTGCCACCCGTGGGGACGCAGTGACATGCAGTGGACACGCAGCCCCGCTCACCTGAGCTGGTGGTAAAGGTTATGTACGAATGCTCGCTGGGGCTAGACCATATGGGGAACACCCACAGCTTGTACACCATCCCCGGCGTCAGATTGGCCAGCTGCACAGAGGAGGGGGTCTGAGCTTTAACGGGGATAGATTTCTCTGTCTTGTTACCTGAGAAACAGAAACCGCACATCAAAGCCAGCCGCGGGAGGTGGCTGTGCTGGCACCGCAGGCGCTGCGTCGTGCTGGCCTGAGCCACCAAGCAGAAATAATACAGCACGGTGGTCAGGGGGCTATGAGCAGTGCTGTGATTATCCCTCAGATAGAAGGAAAACGGCAAGGTGGTTTGCTGCGTCCCTGCTTGCTGTGCTTCAAAACGAAACAACGGAGAGCTGATCAGATTTCTCCCTATTCTGAAGACCTGACAGATGCTTTATCTGCCCAGCCGCAGGTCTGGGTGTTTGAGTGCTTGTAACAAAGGTCTGGGATTTGCCTGGTCCCATTCAGTTGCTGCACTGCAGGGCTGGGTAAAGGACCAGCTCCTGTGCTTAGCGTTGTGCCTGCAGGCTAAGGATGCTTTCTATGGGCTGGATGCTGCAGCCCAGCTGGGCTGGGAGGAGATGAGTTTGGAGCTGGGCTATTTGGCCTTTAGAGTTTGGACATCCAATGTTTGTATCCCCAGTTGTGGAAAATGGTTCAGAAGGGGGAAAATGGTGCCTTTCTCTGTCGCGATAACAAAGGCTGCAGAGCGAGAGCGGGCACTGATGGTGCCTCCCAAGCTGCTTTAAGTAAGCAGCAACGTCAGCTCTCAGTGTGTGACCAGAAGTGATTCGCTGTTGATGACTGTTTGTTTAAAATGCCAATTTGAGATCGATGTGCCATACAATAAGGCTGAAATGGCTGGGAAATAAAGACAGAGATAAGCAGCGCTCGTCGCTGCCTATCTACAAGAAATCCAAACCAGCATGTAAATGCCTGTTCTAAACGAGCACTAAGAGCAGATATATCAGCTCGAAGTTTCCACGGACAGCCTTACAATTGCAAGAGACAAAGGTATTCGATACGACAGGAGGTCAGAGGTGATTCTGCCAGCTCCAGGTTCAGCAAGTCCTGCTCCAGAGATGTATAACCCTGCACTCCAATTTGTGTCGGACTTATATGTTTTCTATGAACGATTGTTTCATACGTACAAGTAGATGCATTTCAAGTCTCTTTATGCCGAGACTACATAAAGCCCAGCTCCACAGACAGCCCCCAGAAAAACAGCTGTGCTCATCGGTGGTTCATGAGTATGAATGTCTTACAACCACGAGCACACGGAATGCACAGTAATTAAGACTAGCAATTGCAGCCTCGGGAGCTGGCAGAATCTCCAGCAGCATCACCACCCTATAGATTCCCCACGCGATCTGATGCTTACTGGTGATATACTTAACCACAAAGTCAGTTCCTGCAGAGTAATTGTGGCTCCAGGTGATGTTTGCCCAGTTACTATTAGCCCAAGCTCTTATGTCCCATATGGACGATCCATTGGTGGCTGGTGAATAGGTTAGAACAGGAGTTAGTATTTAGGATTATACCGAGACGAGAGTTCACCTAGCAGCCAGGGTTGGTAAAATCCTATAAAATCATTCCTAAAATTGATGCTTCAGTCTTAACCTATGAGTGTACCTGAAGATGTAATCGTTTCCTACGAAAACCTTGACTTCCAAATGTTGGAGGAAGTTCAGTATCTCATGGCATGCTGGGTTTTAAGTCCAACTGCACTCAGTTTATCTCAGAAATTTTGGCTTTTGTGGCAATTCTGTGTGGATTTTGGTCCATAGGGAAATCTCCTGGCTAAACTCATGCCTAAACCAACACAGGAGATCCATGCGTGAGCGCACACAGCCGCACTGCCACAACTGGGAGCAAACGCCTTCATCTGACTGGGGCTCAGACAGCCAGTGGGGCAATGAAGTCACTCGTTTCTGATTTTGAAGCTGAGGATTGTCGACATTGCTTTGGAGAGTGGATGAACTTCTATTTCTGGTGAAGTGGAGCTAATCCACTATTTAGCATGCGTGCGTGTCCCGTCAGATGCATCACACCTCCGTTTTGCTATTAGTGCTGTTTACTTAGGGGGTGTAGCTCCAGTTTTGGGTTGCTGCACAGAGGAGTGCCTTCCATTCCTGCAACAGGGACAGCTGTGAGACTTTTGGGATGGGGGTTGGAGCCCGTGGTGGAGTCTCTCTGTCTGCCCACATTAGGGTCGGGCTCTGGGCTCATGGCCCTGGGGCCATTAGGGACTCTCACTGCTCCTCTGCCTCCTTTCCTCCCACTTCCATCACCCGGTCTCAGTAAGCAGCATCTCCCACGTGCTTGCTGAATTGTGACCGTGTTCTGGTAACGATTTTGTGAACCTGCTTCAGTGCTATGGATTCATTCATAATGCTGAAGTTGCATCTTGCTATCTAGCACCAGTTTTTAAACTGGTTTTGTTAGGGCAGCGCAGATCCGTGCCCGTGTTCCCTTTGCTTGTGGCTTTGGAGCTGCCCCTGGGAGGGTTGCCTGCCATGAACCAGAGCATGAATCTGTGCTCCCTCAGTCAGGATGGCAGCCTTAAGGAGCAAACTAGTGCAGAGGAGGAGATGTGCTGTGGGTTCTCAGATCTCTCTTACTGCAGAGGGCCTCTCGGATGGACCCAGGGCCTCCCAGCATGAGTTGGGTGTTGGGTTTAATGGTCTTGAGCTGAATTTAGGCATAAAGTGGCTTGAATTCCTTTTATCAAATTCCTTGAAGTAAACCAGTGTCAAGTTTAATATTCATTACTACAGTCTCCTTTCCTTCTTTTAAGAGTAAACAAAGAGTTCTGTAGCTTTTGCTCTTACATTTTGGAGTGCATCCTATCCAGCTACATAACTGCATTCCTTTGGCTGTGCTCCCTTGACTCATTTTTGAGCAACCCAAATACAACCATCCATCATTCATTAACCAGAGAGCCCGTCATCGCGGTGTCTTTAGAAGCAAGGCTCAGAGGGACACCTCTCCCCATATAAAGTAGAGAATATGCCCACACCAATGCAGTTTGATCAACCTGCTCTGCTTGACTGCACAATGGCTGCGTGGTGAGCTGGGTAACACCTGGAGCACAGCTGTACCTTTAGCCACCTGCCCAGGTTCCCCGTGGGCTATGAGCAGGGTACGATGCAGGGAGCAGCACCATGAACCAAAAGACTCCTATGAGCTGTGACAGCTCTCCTCTCTAACAGCTGATGTGCTAAATTCGAAGCGACATCGTCTATAATAGCAGCAGAACCCCTTTTTAAGGACAATAAAGGTAAGATAACACTTCACAGGGTCTTCCACCTCCTTCCCAACCCTGATGCTAATTCAACATCACGACACCCCAGGCAGAGCTGTGGTACCCCTTTTGTGGGCAGCAAGACCCCCAAATCACCGCCACAACCCTGAGCCTGTACCACCTCTGGCTCCTTGTAACACCATTCCCAAAGCACGGAATGCCTTTTTCCGTCCCCATTATTAATCCTCGCCCTGAGCAAGAAGTGGGAAAGGTCCCATAGGGTTAGAAGGGGTTAGAGGAAAAGGAAAGCGCAGTACCCAGCTCCTGTTTTGTGGTGGCTGCCACAGCCCTCTCTGCAGTTGTTGTAGTGCTTGCGACGGTGCTGGCAGCTGTGGTGGTTGTAGTAGTGGTGGTGGTAGGGATGGCAGTAGTAGGGATTTCAGTAGGAGGGGTTTCAGTAGTAGGGATGGCGGTGGTGGTGGCAGTGGTGGCTGCTGGAGTTAGCTCAGTTGTAGGTGGAGGCAACCAGGTGGAGGCTGGCAGAGGGAAAGGCAGATGCTGGCTGTCAAGAAGCAGTTATGGCTCCTGGGGCTCTCACACACCGTTCCCAACACCGAGCAGAGGGGAAGCATCGAGCACAGCACCGCGCAGACCCGCCGTCCCTTCCCCATCGCAATCAGTAGGAGCAGCACCCAGACTGAGCTGATAGGAACAGCCCATCTGCTGCGGGCCAGGCGAACCCCAGTTCAATGAGTTTGGCAGCCCCTGCGTTATTTAGCTGCCAATCTGCCCTGCAGCTCCTTAGCTGCTTCCTTCTTGCTGCTCTGTGTACTGGGTCCTGCAGGATGGTGATGAAGCAGCCTTAGCATTAAAGTGGGTGTAGCTCTTCAGGGTCCTGCTTTGCCATCAAACTGCTCCTCAAAATTTACACTTAATGTAGGATATGCCTTAAGCTTTCCAAATGAGAAGTCAGTACAATTTTGCCTTTCTAACTAGCCCCCATTTGCCCCATGCACATCTCACTTCTGCTGTGAGCAATAAGGTCAATGTGCACATTATGTCTGCACCCCTCTGTGTGCTTGCAAAACTTCCTAAATGCCACCAAAGGAAGGTGCATGGGTTGGGCTAGCTGAGGAGGCAATAGGACATCTTTCTAGCTTTATATTGGGTCAGAGCTGTGATCCTCAGTGGCCATGAATGGGACCAGAGCCCTCAGCTGGAGCAGGGGGCTGCAGCTGGCTTTGCTAATGGGAACACAGAGGGAATTTCCAGAGGGGATGGCAGTACCACTGGCTAACATCTGATGGAAGGGGACATTGGCAACCATTGCTGAATGCTCTCAGGTATGAGTGAGCATTGCTCTGTAAAGGCGATTTCTGCTGCCTGAAAACCTGCCAGCAGAAAACGCAGCCGAGGAGCTGCTTAAACTGCCTGGAGTAAAGGAAATCCCGTGGTGCTTGCATTAAGTTGTATTTACTTACTCTTACTACAGATCAAGGGATTACAAATCCCCATCAGGCAAATGAAAATGGCTGTTACAAATATCACCCACTAATAAGAATAGCGTGAGGAATGTGCTTTAAAAACCATCCGAGATCAAAGCCAGGGTTGCTTTTTCACCAGCTCAGTCCCAAGTTGGCTTGTATGGAAGCAGACCTCCCTTCAAGCCCACAAGCACAGCAGGAAAGTTCTGAGAGAATGCGGCTAAGATCCCAAGAGACCCCAAACTCTAAAATCCCAGCAGTCCCAAGGCTCATTGTGGCCACCTCCCTACTGCATGCAGCTGCAGTCAAACCCCGTTAGCAGCACACACCATGACAGCAAACTCAATGCAACCCACAGCACCCCACGCAGGGACCAACGCAGCCTTGCACAAGCCTCATGCAGCAATGCAGCACCGG
Organism: Centrocercus urophasianus; assembly: GCF_019232065.1. Taxonomy (NCBI): domain Eukaryota; kingdom Metazoa; phylum Chordata; class Aves; order Galliformes; family Phasianidae; genus Centrocercus; species Centrocercus urophasianus. The sequence goes on from NW_024885000.1 coordinate 3,422,449, forward strand.
GTGGGGCAGGAATGGAGCAACCACCCCCCCAAAAACACTCCAGCATTGTGGAACACATCCCAACCCAGACAGACGGCAGTGACGGGAGCCAGGCTGGAACATTGCACAACTTGGTTCTCGTGGGCGCACGGGGCATAGCAAAACCCCAACAATCTCATTGTGACAGCAAGATTGCTGTTCTGCACTGCTTTATCTCAGCTCATCGGCAAGCTTTGCTTTGCCGTGTCCTGAGGCTGTAGGTTACAAATAGGGCGAGAGGTATGACCATTTTTTGGAAGGTGAAGCCATCGGCGTGGTTACCGCTAATGCAATTTTGCTGCAACTCCTCCGTAGGATTACAACGTCCAAAGTCAACCTGAGCAGTGGAAGCTAGCTATTAGCTAATGCAACCTCACCACTTCCTCTGCGAATCCCTGATTCACAGCGAAGGAAAAGACAACACAACAGAGCCCCAGGCAATTTGCTGTAAGGCTGCTCCAATGCCCAGCTCCCAGCCCACGTTGATCCATCATGCTGCACCCGAGCGCTCGGCGTGCGTCACCCAGCACCACTGCAATGGCTCTAGCAGCAGGTTAAGTCCTTGTTAAAGCAGGAGGTCAACGAGGGGAGCACATGTGGGCAGCACCGGGCAGGAGGAGGGAAGCGGGGCTCCTGCTGGGCTGAGGGATTTGGTCCTCTCTGCTTCGGGATTCACAGCTGCAGCCTCATTTGTGTTTGAATACGAAATGTATGCGGAGGAAAAGCTCAGCTGGTAGATTTGGGGGAGAGAAGATAAGGGGCATTTGCTAGCCTTTGAAATCCATCCCCTAATGAGAGCTGAGTTCAGGCTGGGGGGAGGTAAAGACGGCTTTGACAGAAGATCAGAGCTCCCCGCTGCCCCCAAAGAAAGGAGATCCCCTCCACAGCCCCGTGCTGCAACCTGGGCTCCGCTCATCATGGCTGACAGCTCCGGATCTGCTCAAACCAACTGCTTGCTTTTGCCAGATGATGCACATCTAGAAATGGTGCGCATCCTTCCAAAAATGCAGGGGTAACATTTATGGCTTATAGCATTTCTGAGCTTGGCAGAGTAGCTGCGCTTCTCTTTCTGCACTCCCTGCTTGCAGGAGGTGCTGCCGAGAACGGGCAGCCACGTTCTTAATGCAGGGTAGAGAGCACCCTGAAAGATGGTGTGTGGAGGGGAGCAGGCTTCAAATAGCCCCAATTCATCCAGAAAACCCCAAGTGAAAGCCAGCATATGGCTGCCTACATGGATGAGCTCCTCTTCCTGGAAATACATGTGAGTTAGCTCATAAATCGGCCCCATCTTTGCCACGCACTGATTGCTTTTTCTGTCTACAAGATGCATTAGCATTCCTGGTAATGGAGACCAAGGGGCACAGTGGGGAGGAGACGCTGCTATAATGGACAAGGGATGCAGCAGTCTGGCTGTAGCAATTAAAAGGGTAAGTGATGGGTGCAGCAGGAGGGCTGCCAATAGGTTTGCTCTCTTAGCAGCAGTGCAGCTCGTATGGTTGGGAATGGATAGTCATCAAAACTGGGGATGCTCGGATTGGGCAATGCTGCAAGGAAGAAACATAGAAGCAAAAAAGGGGGAATTCAAGGCGTGGGAGAGGGGCTTGAACCCTGCTCCAAGCTGCGTGGGGGCTGGGTGAGCAGTTGGCAAGACTTTGTAAAATACTAAAATAATAATAATAATAATAATAGCCCAGCCATACTGCTCTTTAATTATTTAAAGGTGCTTTTAATGTGTTGTTAGGCTGCGGTAACAGCTTTCCCTTGGGTGTGTCTACAAAATAATTAGGCTTGGAGAAATTTGATGAATTTTTCATGAATTCAGATGATTAGCCAAATACGTTTGCAGACTTCTCTCCCTCTCCCAGTTTGTGGCAACAGAAGGAGATTGTTAAGTCGTTATCAAAAAGAAGGGGAAAAAAACCACAACAAAAAAGCTCCAAATCTGACAGCTCTAAGAAATTCAAGAGCAGAAAGAAGCAATTGAATGCCCTCTAAAAGAGAAGGGTCAGCAGTTTTCTGTATTTCTATTGCTGTCCCTTTCCAAAATGAACAATCGGGGCTTTCTCCTCTGCTTCGTCGTTATGGAGCAACGAGAAGGGAACAAACAAATCAATGTGTTGGGTTTTTTTTTCCCCCCCCAAAAAAAAAAGTCTAAGGCCAATACTCTTACGGTCCCTGATGAAGGGATGGACACTGGGAATTATTATGGGATGCGCCTTTTGGTGGTGTCATTCATAGCATAAATGAGAGCCCTTTGTGTGCCACCCTTTCCCCACATTACCTCACCCTTCGTCCAGCTGTGGCTCAGGAAACCCAAAGCCTTTCTAAGGTAAAGTCTCTGCCCTTCACTTTGGCTCCATCAACTCGGCCCACTTTCTCACGGGCCTGCAGAGCAGCAATGACCCCATGAGAGAGGGGGAAAAAAAAAAACAAGGCCATTTTTAGAGCCAACAGCCCACGGCAAAGAGCATCATAGCGCACTTTTGGGCAACCTTCCCCAAGAATCCATAAAATCCACAAAATCCACCCTGCAGAGAGGAATCATTTGAGAGAGGTCAAGCAGTATTCACTGGGGGGCTGTATTTTTTGGGAAGGGGAGCAGCAACCCCACTACCAACACCAATACAGGGCACAGCTGGTCCTGCAGCACCGGGATGCGCCCTAACGAGGAATGATGCTTGGCTCAGTGTCAAGATGAGGATTTGCTCCTAATAGTGCTACACCTTCCCCTGCCCTCATCCCTCTTGGAGAATTACGTTGCAGAGTGCTGCCCAGTGAGCACCGCTGCTTCGGTTATGGCTTTTCAGCCTTCTTCCAGTGCTCACCTATCTTTCTCTGTGCCATTTCTCCTATCAGAAAGTAAAAATAGAGGAACGCTCCCTATTCCAGCAGTATTTAATGATCTTATCCTTTGGATAGCAACGAGTTCACCTGGCTGCCAGTAGTCCAAGAGTTATTTCTGCATTGATGCTGGAAGGATAAAGAGATTGCACTGTGCTTTTGGAGTTGAGCAATATCCATTGAAAGCAGGAAAGTCCTTTGGAAGAAAAGGTGGATTCTTGTGGCTGAGCTGACCTGACTGCAGCAGGAGCTCTGCTCCTCTGAGCCAAGAGGTTGTGCCACTTTTCAGCTTCCCACCAGCCAAGGCAGACCAATCTGTTAGCCCCTAATGTATATGGATATATGTATATTTAAGGAAAATACAGTTGGAAAAGGATTGGCAACTATTCAGAAGGGAAAAAGTGCAAAATAATACTGAGGAGAGACATCACTCCAACAAAATGAAAGGAAGAGGAGGAGGAAGAGAAACGCCTACGAGGTGGGGAAGCAAAACCTAAGGGTGCACAGAGCAGTTCCTGCACTTGCATCACTTTGGCAGTGTTTGCTACAAAGCTGCTCCTCACTGAAAGCCCCAGGGGCTCAGGGCTGCACCCAGCAAAGGCAAAGCACGACCTCATACAGCACCCTCGTGCAGGGCAGCCCCAAAGCTTTTCTGCAGCACTGAGGGGTTGGTTGTATCCCCTAGCACTGCTCCTGTTTACAGGGCTGTATAACCCTGTGGAAATACAGCATTCGAGGAGGAGAAGTCTTGGCTGCAGCTTTATAAGAAGTAGGTGTCCTTCTCTGGGCAACAAGAAATTCTGGTAGTGCTTTGCACTGCTGACGCTGGGTAGTTGGACGCTGGATTAATTGGGGTTTGGGTTCTATAGAAGCAGGCGTGTACCCCTTGCTGAGGAAAGGTTTCTCTGTGCTTCAATGCTGGTGTAAAATACGCAGTAGAGGGCAAAGCTAGCGATAGCCTCGCATGCAGACATGCACAGCTGTGGCACAAACATTGTCCTTTACCCTTTCAATGGTCACCAGGAGGCAAAAGAGCAGCACGTTTGGTTAACAGGGTGGGCACCGCCGGTGAAGGTTTCTCTGCATTTCTCAGAGCAGGGATGCTGAGGCTTGAAAAGAGAGAAGGCTGGTGCAGACCTGGGCTTTACAACCTCATCATTCGGGCTAGCTGGCTCCAAGATTTGCTTGGCTACCATTAATCTGCCTGCGGTGCTACCTGCTGTCCTTCCACGTGCCCAATTTAGACCCCCTGCTGCTTCACCTCCCCATTGAAAGGGTTAATGGAGTGCATGCTTAATTGGCAGCGCACGCGAGCGGGTGAGCCTTGCCCCATGCCTGTTACCTCCTCCGCTGGTACAATACCTGGGGTTGGCGTGGCTTCAGAGGGCAGCGCCAAGGATAGAGAGGGGAATACGAGGACAGCGTAGAAGAGAAAGGAAGAGAAAACAAAGGAATAGATAAAACAGCCAGAACACACCAACAGGAGACTCGGACCACGGCACGCAGTCAACACAGACATGAGAGAGAGGACATCAATGCGTTAGCTGCAACACATCGCCCTTCTGTGCAGCACAGACCCTTGGAGCCGGTGGCACACACACCAAGGCAGAGACCCCAGAGGTGTTGGTTCAGCAAAGCTCTTCAGCAGGTGCTTATGTCTCGTCCCAGCAAGGACAGGTTTAGACAATGAATTTTGCCTTCATTTTTCTGGTGTCACTCTAAGGGCAGGGCTTATCCTCTGCTGTGAGAGTCGGAGCCTGCCATACAGACCTCCAGAAAGCTGTATTTTGTTTGGATTTCTCAGGTGAATGAGTCTGGCAAGCAGGAAGTAACCCCTGACTGTCAATGGGTTTATCTTTCTTATACTCCTTTTATTCCAGATTCCCCTTTCACACTGCTGCACAACAGCACCACAACACCCAGCTCGCTTAGAGCTGCTAATTGCACACACACATCTGCCATTACCAGGACGTGCCTATGTTGAACTCTACCTCAGGGTTTCACGTTCTGAAATCAACCCATGCTTCATTTCTGTAACTTTGCTTGAGGATCTGACTCTCCCCAATGCCTGATGACAGTGCTCCATCCTTCCTCCATGCTGCAGGGGCTGCAGCACTCAGCACTTACCTTGGCATCCTGGTGTAGTCTGCACCCACTGCTCTCTGATACAAATCAGTTAAGCAATATCCCATCACCATTCAGGCATTTTTAATCAATGCTGTCCTTACAGTCACTGTTGCCACCATGTAGAAACAAATCCAGTCCAGCAAATGCTTAAGATAATGCTTAAGAATCTGGACCACTATCAGCACCAACGACTTCGATCCAATCCCTATGCTCTAAGCTGTTTTTTCAGCAAATCTTCTCTTTTAAGCATCACCTTCCCCTCTTCTCATATTTGCGAATGTGCAACTTTGCTGATTTTTCCTTTAGCATATGCAGCCGAATCTCCGATCCTATCGCATCAATTAGTGATGCTGGAGCCCACTGAAGAGTGTCAGGAAGCATTTCATTTCCTCTGGGTCGTCAGTAGGAATTGCTTTTCCTACTCAGAGCCATTAGTTGGGGAGGAGGAGATGGAGGAAAGGAGACAAAAACTCCATTAAATCTGAGGGCTAACTAAATCATAGGTCTTTTAGCAAATGCTGGAGAAAGGAAAGAGCCGGCTTTTGTCTCCCCGGTTCCCCCAGGGCTCCTGAACTTTCACTTAGTGTGATGAATGCCTCACAAGGGGCGTTTTATCTCGTTAGGAGTCTGGGAGCTGTGGCTCTGCAGGGGGGTGAGGTCAGCGGCTGGCTGCAGAGTGGCAAGGCAGGGGCACTGAGGTGCACCTCCTTCCAGCGGTGCAGAAATCATCAGCCCTGAATTTGGCTCTTATAGAGGCGGCTGAGATTGCGCCTGGCTGCATCACTGAGCTCTGAAGAACCATAGACTCGCTGAGGTTGGCAAAGACCTCTCGGATCACCAAATCCAACCCCAACTCATCGCCACCATGCCCACCTAACCACGTCTCTCAGTGCCACATCTCCACGGTTCTTGAACACCTCCAGGGACGGCAACCCCACCACCCCCCTGAGCAGCTGTGCCAATGTATCACCACTCCTCCTGAGAAGAAACTGTTCCTAATATCCAAACCTAAAGAGACATATTTAAGGTAATCAAGCAAGAGCACACAGGACTGCCTGCCCATTGCTGCAGTAGGTAGCAGACATACACCAGTTACCTGACACTGGTTTCTTTGGGCTGAGGATCATTGGATCCTCTGACCTGCACTTCTTGGCCAACGCTTGTATCATCACCAGCAACCCAGTGCCAGGAGCTGCCCTGCACTCACCTTCATTCAGCAGTGCTGGTGACTCTTCCACTATGACTTCTCCATCTCCCACCTGTGTCCGAGCACGCAGGAAGAATCGATAGCGCGAGATGGGGTCTGTCCTCTGCACGGTGAACCTTGTCTGGTTGGGAGAGAAGTTCTCTACCAGGGTTCTGCCCGTTTTGGATCCGTTAACTGGGGAGGAAAGGCAGGTGGTGGTGGCTTCAGCTTGGGTTCTGCAGTATGTTACCTGTCCCCAAGGGCAGGACCTGCAGCTGGGGGCAGATATGCCTTGTCTGGGAACATGCTGCTGGGGACATTCAGGGTTGTGGAGGTGGTTAAGGAAAAGCTTAGCACAAGTGTCAAGCATTCAGATAAAACCGGGCTCCCCAGACGTCACACTGGGCCACACACTGTGCAGCATCATGTACTGCAGGAGCCTGAGGTCAAGCTGATTTCCCTCGAGGGGCTGAGGGTGGAGAACTACTGAGGATCCACAGCCCTCTGTGTTCAACTGTGAGCTGCAGGTGCCCAGCAGCACTCCAGGACTCAGTACCATCAGCTGATGTTAGAAGCATCCCACTCCCTATAGATTGCTTTTGGTGTTAGGCAAGGAGGCAGCTCAGCAGCAAGGAAAATACTGAATGACTTAGCTATTGTCACTAAGAAGATAAGATGTGGAACGTACAGGCTTGGTATCTAAGGTTGTATCCTGTGAGGACTCCATTGGGGTGTTCTGGGTGATCCCACTCCAAATTGATGCTTTCCAGATTTGGCTGTCGGATTCTTAAGTACCTGGGGGAGCTGGGCACTTGGGAGGAGGACGGGAGCAGGAAGAAAAGGGAAAGAAGAAAAAACATACAAGATAACATACCTCACAATACTGTACACATCGCAGGCTGCCTGATAAAACTCAAGACATTCAACCACGTACAAACACACTCTAAAGGTCAGATGCTGACAGAACAACAATCTAGGCCAGGAATCATGCTCCAGCCCTGTGTTACCAGCAGCAGAGCAGCTCAGCATGCACCATGCCCTCACACTGGGGACTGCTGTCCCCCATCACCACGCTCAGCCAGGCACCCACCATGGATGCTGCAGCCACGCAGGGAGCACTTTCACAGTTGTGTCCCTTTTCTGTATGTTGTTTGCATATTTTACTGCTGCTGGAGTCTTGTTACTGCCCCTGCTCTCACCCAGCCCCATGTTTATGCCTCATCTATTTATCTGCTGGCATGATAGAAAAAGCAGAGCGACTTCTTCCTGCAGAGCATCTTTGTGTTATTAACGTCTGGGGAGCTGTAACGGGGATCCGGTGCAGGTATACAGCAGTCCTTACCCTGAGGAATGTCTGCTTTTATGGCTGCTTATTCAAAGCTAGTAAAGGAAGGAAAGCATTATGACCTATGGAATTTAATTATTCTCCTGGTTTATTCCTAATCGCTGTGCCTTTAAGTGGGGAAAGAGCTTGGTTCACCGATCTGAGAGATTAATGACTTTTTTTTTTACTCTTAAATGGAAGTTTGGCAGAATATCCATCTCCCAAGCATCAATATATAGCCAATAAAATAGCTTAGTGGAACAGGAAGAAGAAAATCAATAGTTTACATATGCCAAGAGCATTATCCCAATGCGACATGCCTCCAGCCCCTAGGTGAGCTCTAAATCAAGGCACACCCCACCACCAAGCTGCTGTCCCGGAACAGAACTTCTCCTTTTTAAACAAGCTGAACTGAAGCTGGTGAGTGAAAAACATCAGAAAATGGTGACAGCATCCAAGGAAAGGGCGCAGGAGAAAGAGAGAGTGCTCTCGTGCAGCAGGAAGAAGAAAAAGAAGAGCCCATCGTATTTTGTGTTATTTGAGGCAGGATTTGCTTCCAGCCTCCTCTGTTTCTTTCCCCTGCAATTCCGTAACGCACTGTGCCAAAAACATCTGTGCTAAAGAAAGATTCATGGGCAGCCGCTGAAAGCGCCGCTCCGACAAAAAGTTATCGGCGCCTCTATAAATAGCTCCCGTGACAAGGAGAAAATTAAAATCTCCCATTCCTCCTTGACACGAGCTCTTTGCAGAGCAGAACGAGGCGCTCCCAGCTGAGCAGCCCAATCGGAGGTTGGTGACATTCGTTCAGTCCTGAGGTCTTGCAGGGATTTGACTGAGCGGCGCCGCAGCGCGGGGAGGGCGGGCGATGCGTGGAGGTCAGGCAGCAAACCAAGGGCACGGCACAGCCCGAGCAATGCCTCTTTATGTGCTGTTGGCCAAATCACAGCTCTGCTGCAGAGCTGTGCTCCTCCTGGTTGGCTCTGCAGAGCCTGAGCTGCCCGAAATCGCAGCTCGGCAGGCACGTACCTCCTTCAGGTGTGGGGAACTCCTTGACTTCGCTGCGGGGCCCATCGCCTCTCCCGTTGGTTACAACCATCTCAAGCTTGTAGTTGCTGTAAGGGAACAGCCGGGACACTATGCCCCGGTTTCGGTCTCCAGGAAAACTCACATACTGTCTTTTTTTGGAGACCCACAGGTTCTTCAGCAAACTACTGTCTCTCCAGAAATAGGCCTTCAAGAAACACGCATGGCATGAAGCTTTTCCCATTTGAAATGCAATTGGTTTTCATTAACAAAGCGCAGCTGAACTTTGCTTTTGCAAAGAGCAAAGCGGAGCTCTTCACCTCCCAGCAAGGCAGGTGGGGAAGCACTGGGTTAGGATTAAGGTTAGGCTGCAAAGAGCTGCTTCTGGCTCCAGCTCTCATTGCTGGGCACTGAGCTCTCCCTTCCTGCCCAGATTAATGTTAGGCAAGGCGTGACACGTCCAACCACAATGAGAAATCAGAACTTGGAGAGTCTGTGAATCAGAGCCCCGACAGCAAATCTTATTTCATGCAGAAATAAGATTCATTTGGAAAACAGACCAGAAGAACAGAGCAGAGGGAGAAGAAATGAAAGCAGCAAGCAGGGAGCTCTCCTTACACTTGGTGACTGATTGGAATTGAAGTGTTATAGCTGTCTGCAGCACAGATGCTTTTGGTATCAAGAGTCTTTAACTCTGCTCAGAGGGGCTCTGTTCAGACTTCGTTTGCTTTGAATAGGGTTTATCTTCTACACATAAACACAGGTATTTTACTGTAGCAGTAAATCTTCAACATTAGATGTTAAAAAAAAAAAAACAACAAAAAACAGGATCTATGCTGCCTCTAGTTGCCAGTTAGTACCAAGTACTGGGTTTAGGTTTTGCATGGTTGGTGTCTGTTAAAAGACAATGGTGGTACTTTGGGGATGACACAAAATTGAGCCTGTTTGTTCCTATCTGAAGAAGTATGAAGCAGCTCTAGGGGCAGGAGCTGCCTTAGAATCGGTCCCTTGGTGCCTAAGGGCAGTCCCTGTGTCACCCCAGTCTCAGGGAGCCAAGGGAGATTTACCCATTGCCCAGACGTGGTGAAGGGCAGCCAAAGGCTTCACTCCTGGTGCTGATCCAGAGCAGAGCTCAGCCTGAGGGATGCACCACAGCACAGGGTCAGGGTGGCTAGAGCAGTTTTCTGTCATCCCCATTGCAGGTGGCTCCATCAGCGGGGCCAGCTCAGCTAGTGAGAAGGTTAGCCATATTAATAGACAGTGAGAAGAGATTTGCTTTGGCTCACTCTGTACTCCTTAAGCTGTCCCTGGATGGTGTCCAGGTGCACACGGGTCCATGTCAGAGCAATGGCAGTGCTGTTTAGAACTCTTATCCTAACATCCGTAGGTGCAGCCTTGGGATCTGGGTGTTTGGGGACAAAGCAGAGCATATATCAGGCAACCAGCCCAGCCCAGCCATGCTCCAGCTCTGCCATCTGCTGGTCCCCTGACCATCCTCAGGTTTTTCATGGGGAGAAATTGTGGCCGTTTCTCCCTCTTTCAATTCAGTTTCAGAGGAGCAACAATAGGCCAGTTCTGGACACGTTGGCTGTCCTCCTTTGGGTCAAGTAGACACTATGGCTGCACCAATGTATGTAGTATTCCATTACTTACCTTCATGCTCCACATTTTTTATCTGATCACAAAATATCCTGAGTTGGAAGGGGCCCACAATGCATGTATGCTTTTTAAGATGAGTATTTTTTAGCAGTGCTTCTACCTCTTGGTGGTCTCAAAGTCAGCCAGCAGGGATCCCTGCTGATTTGAGGCACTGAGAAGAAATGATTTATATTTCTTTTAAAATAAAGTTGTTGGCAGCAAGCTGCATTATCCTCACAGGATCATAGAAGGGAGACCTGGATACTACAGGCAGAAGGTGATACCAGCAGCCCAAAAAGAAGGGGAAAGAGAGCTGAAGAAGCTGGCTGCTCTTCTGCATGAGCAAGTGGAGAGTTTTAAAGGACATAAGTTGAGCCAGCGGTGTGCTGCAAACAGCAGTCCAAGCCTGGGCATAACTAAGGCTGTGTCAGAGGCACAAGAACCCAGCCCAGGGTGACCCAGAGCCTTCTTGGCCACTCGGAAGACCCTTCATCCAAGATGAATCAAAGAAATCACAGAATGGCCTGGCTTGACCCTAAAGGCCATCTTGTTTCAACCCCCTTGCTGTGGATAGGGTTGCCACCCACCAGACCAGGCTGCCCAGAGCCACAGCCAACCTGGCCTTGAATGCCTCCAAGGATGGAGATGAACTTGGTGCTCTGCAGATGGCAGGAGAAAGAAACGAAATGCTGGAATGCAGCCAGAGCTCATCCTGGTGAAATCTTAAGTCTTCCACACTGAATATTTTACAGAGCAAAAGGGAGAGGCTAAGTGGTTCAGGTCACGTAGGCATCTGCAGACAGAGCCCAGAGCACAACTCCGCTTCCTTCTCCCAGTGCCTGAAACTGCATTTTTGTGCCAAATGGAGCAACGCTATAAATACGACCCAGGGAACAGATGCCAACCCACTGACATTAGATGGACTCCAGCTCTGAAACACTTACGAGCTCTGTCAAAGGAAATACTCACAATCTTCCCCTGAATAGCCGATGTAGGTCTCAGGCTCTGGTGCTCTACCAAAGTCATTCTCTGCCTGCACTTTGATCTCGTAGGGGACGTAGATGGGTGTGTTCCAGACGACGTGCCGTGGCGCCTTCACTGTCTCGTTGTACCAACTCCCACGTGGGTCCCTCCGCCTCCATCGCACGATGTAACGCAGGTTGGGCCCATATGCCTGCGTTGCGTTCAGAGGCTGAATGGAGCAAAGCAGAGAAAGAAAGTTGAGAGAGAAAGACGGCTGGATTTCTCTGCTCTGGTGCTCCGAAAAGTTCTGTTCAGCAGCTGATTCGTATTTCCATATTCCCTCAGTAAACCTCTAAGATCTACATTTTTTTCCCCCAGAAACACTTATCCTGGCATTCCAAACCCAAGGCAGAACCAAAAGCCATACTTGCATGGAGTTCGGGTAGTACAGTTAGGTTCTGGTTGGACTTGATGATCTTGAAGGGCCTTTCCAACCTGAGCAATTCTTATGATTCCATTCTATTCGTTTTCCCGTCCGCACTCAATTTCCAGCCTACCAACAGACTTTGGCTTATTGCAGGATGACACCTACTGGTCGACCAAGAAAACCAAGAGCTGCTCTGTCTGAGCTCTGCACATCTTTGCTGAAGGGACCACACTCTGCAAGCATCCTGACTAACCAGCACCTGTGATCCAGCACCTTTCCTTTGTCTATTTCTAAATCACAAGCCTTCTTGTTGGCACTAACAATTAATAGTCGTATCTTCTGCCTTTTATCCTTTGTGATAATTTTTTGTGTGATACATCACACACACTAGAGACCCTGAGCTCTATCTTAGTATCAGGGACCGTAATGATAAGATTGGATTGCAGAGAACAGTCAAGGAAGAACTCACCGTCCAGGTTATCTCCATGTTGTTTTTTTGGGTCCCTGCTCCTTGAACTCCCGTTGGGTTAATTTCAGGTCCTGAAATTCACATGGGGAGAAAAAATAAATAAAGTGCTGGAAAAAATGACCCTTTCTGTGGTTAAAACCTATTTACAGCGCAGGTCAAAATTAGTTCCAAAACAGAAGTTAATAGCCTGATTTTCCAGAAGTTTCAAGTTCCCATTCAGGTTAATGGAACACGAGACTTTCCAGCACTCTTGAAAACCAGGTCGCTTATTTAGGATCCTTCACTTTTTTTTTTTTTCTTTCCTTTCTCTCTCCCAAAATCTTGTCCTAAATCTTTAAAAGACACCCATTGTGAAGCAACCCCAGGAGCCAAGTCTGACCCTTTAGAATCATCCACAGCGAGAAGAGCAATGTCAAAACCCAACACTAGATGCCAGCAGATATTGCATCTACAAAGGTCAAATGGAGACATGCAGCAAAACTGCTGAGCTTCCTGTGAGCTTCTCATATGACTTTTCCCAAGCATTGTCCAATGCACAAAGCTCCAGGCACACTCCAAAGACTGAGCCTTGGTTGTGGACTGCAGCACACTTTATTCTGGCATAAGCCTGGGCTCCTGTCTGGCTTTAGCAGCAGGCAATGAATTAGCAAATTTGGAACAAAATGTCTTTTGCTCGTGGCCACTTTACACTTGGAAGTCTGTTTTTCCAAGAGCTTCCTGTGGTCAGGAAGGATGAAAGATTTCTTTTGGAAAGCTTCTCTGTGTGGTGTGACTAGCCTTCCTTCAACAGATTCTGCCAGAAGAGCCACTGGGTAACTCATGCCTGCTGCTCCACAGGACCTCCCTCACAGCCTTGAGGTGCAATTTATGAAATCACCCCCCAGCACACACCTGCATGGACCAGCTCACCCCCTTCCTGTACCCAATGAGGGGAAAAACTCAGCCCAAAGCGATGGCAGCAATGGGATCCACCCCAAGGTGCTGCAATGACCGCTACTCACGTGCACCGCTGGTCTGGTATCGTTCCGAAGGCGTGCTGGGCAGGCTGCTGCCCACGTCGTTCACTGCAATCACCCGAAATTGGTAGTTGACGTAAGGAGAGAGGCTCAGGACGGCCGAGTTGACATTCCCAGGATACCTGGAGTGGTTGTGCCACGTGCCGGGCTGGAATCGGTCCTCCTCAAACTGGACGATGTAGTCTGAGGGGAGGATGGAGGAATCAGAGCCCACCATGAGGAGGTTTCCCCACACCCCACAGGAGAAGACCGAAGGATCCGTGGCTGTGGGGCCGGCACTGACCTGTGATGGGACTGTTGTTGTCATCTCCAGGAATCCACGTCAGCTTCACGCTCCTCTCAGCCAGGTCTGACAGCTCCAGGTCCCGTGGCCGGTCGGGTCGCTCTGGTGGCCAAATAATGAGATAAATGAGGCTGAAACATCCCAGCAGCATCCAATCCCACCCCTTCTCCCGGCCTGGACCCACAGGAGGAGACGTGCTTTGCAGCGTGTCTCACATCCCTCTGCTCTCAGTGTGTTTTGTTACTAAATACAAACGTGCTCATGTATTAATTGTGCCTTGCCTCGTAACCTGAGCTGCCCTCTGTATGCACTGACATTATCTGGTGCTGGGAGCACGATGGTGGCTTAGCAGGATATATGATCTTACAGCACACTGCATGCAACCGTTCAGAAAGTAATTGCAAATAGAATGGGAAGGACACCAAACCTAAATGAAAATACATACTTGGTTATTGCGCTGCGGGCACAATTCCGCTGTCTTGTCACAACACACTGAGCCACCTCATGCACCAACAGTAACAGCAGCACCTTATTTTCATATAAAAGTCAAGGGATTCAACATGATTTATTTTCTCTACTCTCAGGGCTCATTTCCAGCTATGGATAGAGTGATTCTTGCACTCTAGAATTGTCACCAGTCTAGATGTCAAAAAACGAGATGTCACATTTCTACTATGGCCATCTGGATGGGTTCTTGAGGACAACTTGAGCTGGACATGGAAGCACCATCTCCCAGCGTGCTCAATCACTACACCTTGATTTTCTGTTGGCGTTATTGGCAAGGCAAAAAAAAAAACAAATCAACTCCCAAAAGAAAAGAAACCGAATGAATTAGTGATGATTACCTTTAGGTAACTCTCTCAAACGGTTAGCAGGGATTGCTGCAAGGTAAGACATTGGATGTTAACAGTGTTAGTTGAGTCATTAAGCTTGGGTGGTGAAAGGAGAACCTGGTAAATACAAAGTCACATACAGTCACAGATCCCACCTGGGGACCAGAGAGAGCACATCCTTCCCCCAGAGACCCTCAGCTCCGCACACCTTCTTTCACGTTTCTATTAGAAAGTTAATTAGCTATTAGGGGAACAGGAAGGGAAATAAATTAAGCCCAGTCATATTATTAGGGGTATGGGATTTGTATTGCACTCCTGCTCTGGTATGGCAGTGTGGGTCTATGCCAGCATCACCGTTGGGTTGGGGCACTGCCAGAAACAAAGTTCCTCCTCAAGAATGGAAGGGGTTGAAGGCAGGGACTGATAGACTTGGGATGTTTTCAGAGTAGATCTGGCAGTGAATGGGTATGGAGGGTGGGTTTTGGGTTGAAAAGGGGGGGGCCTGCAAGCAGTTCACTCACCCCCTGGTTGACAGCACCCTGAGATTCAGATAAGTTCACTTGCAAATATGAGCTTCAGCAGGCCACATTTGGGTATTTTTAGCTGTATGTAATAACTGCTTTTCTCTTTGTGTCAAAGGCAAGTTTCCTTCAACAGCACTGAGAGAGGCTGAGATCGGGCTGCACATCCTTGCCAAGTCCTGCAGCAACCCAATAATTGCTCTGCCAGCAACTGAGCATCATCTCTGCTTTAGAGGACAGCCCCGTGCCCACAGATCCACCTTTCGGTGTAAAATCAACCTCCTGCAGTGCAGATGAAGCACTGAGTGCACTGGGAGGACAGCCTTACCTAGCACGGTGAGGTAGGCTTTAGCTGAGTCCTTGTCCAGCTCCGTGCTGGCCACGCAGGTGTAATCACCCTGATCCTTCTCAGCCACGCCGTATATCGTCAGACCATCGTCTTCTTTCTTCATCCTTAAAGGGATGAAAGCAATAATCACACCACTGTTCCCAAGAGAATTAAGGAGCAGGATTGAAGACGAGCTGTTCTCTGATAAAATACACAAAAGAGTCCAAAGAGAAGAGGAGTACATCTCTGGCCTGAAGATTTTATCAACTGGGGATGCACTGAGTTATTCTTGGAAACCTCATTTTCTAAAGAACCAGTGAATTTGCTCTGGTATTTATCTGGAAGAGTCACACTTTTGGGAAAGCAGGCTGACCTCTGACCAGCTCATGTCCTGTGATGACATCTCATTATTTCACAAGAAGTGATTCGGGATGTGGAAAGGAAATTACAGCTACACCACTGGCACAGATAAACATTAACTTTGGAGGAGCTTGTTATTAACCTGCCTGTTTTTATCAAGATGTCCTAAAATATCTGTAAATAAAGCCTAAGGTCGATGTCTTGATTTACTGGTAAGTCAATTTTAACTGCTAGGCAGCCTCACTATTATCCTCAGCTAATAACATTACAAGTATCAAGAACAGTCGTCGTCGCCCAGATGGGAACTCAGTGTTTGTCCTTATTATCCCTGGTGCCTCCTGAAACACTTTGCAGTGGGGGAATAAAGATCCTGGTGAGAAGACAGATGGAAGCGTTCATCACAGACCTGTTCCCAATGTAGAGAGGAGCGTCGTCCTTCAGCCAGGTGACCGTCAGCTTCAACGTTGGGTCGTGCTTCACGCGGCAGTGCAGGCGAGGCATGGAGCCCCTCTTCACCACCTGATCTTCAGGGCCTCTCACAATCCTGGTGGGGTCTGCAAAGCACCCCAAAGGAAGTATCAGCATGTCAGCTTGGAACTCGATCAGAGCTTAAGAGTGGTGTCACTCGGTAGGACAAGCATGCATGACGGCTGCTCGCCTCTAACCACCTCTGATACAGATGCTTGCAAACAAACTACTTTAACAAACCACTAATTCATGCTGAAAAAATACCAACTTCTCTGTCTCAGCAAAAAATTTGCTCAATGGGGGAAAAAAAAAAAAGATTCTGAATATATTTTAGTGCCATCAGTTATTCCTGATGCATCTTTTGTGTTTCTTTTTGCAGTGCTCACAGCTCAAGCTGCGAGATTCAGGTGATCCAAGAGCATCTTTTGCTCTTGAGCTCATTGCATTCCTACCTTTGACTTCCAGGCGAACCTGGGCCTCAGCTTTGCCCAGGATGTTGGTGGCAACACAGGTGTAGATGCCCTGATCCTCCTTCCGAGCCATGCTCATCTCCAAGCTCCCGTTCTCATGTGCTTTGTAGTTCCCTCCATCCAGCGTGTTCCCCTGGCCGTTCTTAAACCTCACAGCCATACAAAGTACTGTTGTAAGGGAAGAAAGAGCAGGAAACCGCCTTCCCAGCCCCATGGGTGGGCAGGGGATGTGCTACACTCCTTACCATCGCAGGGTGGGGATGGGTGAGCCAAAGAAGGGGCAGTCCAGCCGGGTCCTGTTGTACTGGATGACTTTGATGAGCTGGTTGCGAGGGGCCAGTATCCGTGGTGGCACATCTGCAAAGCATCAAAGATGACAGCTATTGAATGAGTGGACTCGATGCTCTTAGTGGTCTTTTCCAGTCTTAACAAATCTATGACTCTACGGCTCTACACTGAGCTTTTCAAGACTTAACAGAGCTTTTCCATCCCCTTTCCAACCTCACTCTGTGAAACAGAGGTGCTCCAAGAGTGCTGGCTGGTATATGGCTACCAACTTTTATCCCGAAGCCCCATTGCAGAGGCCACCTACCCACGTGCATCATTCTCAGAGTAGCTAACAGCACAGAGAATATAGGGATAACTTGCAAGGAAATTTGAGTACAGGGCATTTATCTTCCACAAGAATGGAAGCATTAACCATCATTCTGCATGGAAAAGCATTTCATGAGCTGACACGCTGCTGGATTCTGATGGTCACTCCTTTTGAGAGAGTTTCCTTCCTCATCCATGTGCACTAGGGCTCACCTGTCCACACAGGCACCTACCCAGGACACTGACAAAGGCATTGGCAAGGAGGTAGCCGTGCTCGTTGGAAGCATTGCACTGGTACACAGCGCTGCTGCCGATCTGCGTGTCTCGAAACACGATGGTATCTCCAGCCACCTCTCTGCTTGGGTTGGGTGGAGAACCTTCAAAATAAGGAAGACAGAAAGGATGCTTTTCATTATATTTTAAATTGAAGCTCACAAGATGTTGCATTTTATTACTCATCTTTACATCTCAGACCAGATAAAAAGAGACAGTGGCATGTTATGGACCTCCAGAGACACGGCTCAGCTGGCCATGATGCAGCCAAGCCGTGCCCCACTGGCAGCTCTGGCTCCCATGGTCAGCCACGAGACCCTTGGCTTTGTTTTCATATAGGAGGTGCAGACTCTTCCTGGCTCACCTTCAATGGGCTCTCCATTCACCAACCACTGGATTGAAGGCTTGGGGTTCCCATTGGCTCGACACACCAACCTGCCATCCTCACCAGGGGCCAAAATGAGATTTTGTGGCTCATCCAGCCAATACGGGGCAGCTTTAAGACACACAAATGGAACAGTTACACACAGAGCAAACTGGAGCAGATGGCCTCCAGAGGATCCCAAGCTCCCCTCTCAATTTCTGGCTGTGAAAGTGAAGGAGATGGTGAAGTAAAAGTGACGTACCCTTCACTCTCACCGAGATCGTGTGGCGGATGCTGCCCATCTTGTTGGATGCCAGGCAGAAATACTCCCCAGAGTCTTCCTCCGAGACGTTGGAGATACGAAGGGCCTTGTTAAAGTTTTCCAGCTTGGTTTTGCCCACTGGGAGCTCACCTCCCTTCTTGTACCACATGATATCTGGTGCTGGTCTAAGGAGAGGGAAGGAAATAAAAGCTCTTGCAAGACAACTTTCCTAATACAAATCCTGCACTTAAGACCTTCTAAACCCAAGGAGAAAGACCTCCGGGCCACTCTTTTACCTACCACAGCCCCTCCACTAGGACCTGAACATCACCAGATGGTGAGGAGTGGGATTTTTGTCCTACCTTGTGCCTGGGAAGTGCTGCCAAAGTCCCACCCCATGCCCAGGACAATTCTGCTTGTACTACAAACATCCTCACCTGCACTTAATACAGTGTGCAAAAGGGCCACCCAAGAGATCTGCAACTCCCTGTAAGGACAAATTGATGGGGCATCATCTTTGGACAGCAAGTATCTGAAGATACCTCTTGCTCTGAGCAGTGCTGCAGAACTCAGCTCTCCTGTCTGCTTTCATCATCCTACCCTTTCAGTAAGTTACAGGAATATTGTTAATAGCAGTTAATAGAAAATGAATGGCGTGCTCCATTCATTGCTGGTATTTTCACCAGCAGTTCAGCATTAAAGCTATGAGAGCACCTCATGGGGGCTGCTGGTGACCACCCACTCCCATCATGGTACGTACACTCCTGATGCAATGCACTCCAACAACAGGTCCACCCCTCGGAGCACCATCTGGCTGCTGGAGGTCCCATATGGGTACATGAAGCTGGGTGTTGTTTCTGTAACCCCTCGGGCTGAGATCAGCAGGAAAGAAAATCAAGAAGAAAAAAAAACACAAAAACAGAGCACTTTTAAATTCTCCTTGTCTGCAGCATCGGAAGGGTTCAGGGTTCAGCAACAGGATTCACCCAGAAATATACCTGAAAACTAGAGAAGGGCTTAAAGTCACTTTTAAGGTAAGAAAACATAGTGGAGAGAGGATGCTTCGCAGGCAGGGAGAAGAAAGAAGAAAAAGGATGGGCCGGGGAAACAGAACCATGGGGATGGGGCAACAGGAGAGCCCAGATCCCTAGCAGGGCAGTGCCAACCCTGCTCACCCTACCTCCAGCATGGGGCTGGAATCAGATGAGACATGGAAACACTGATGGACAGAACACTTAGTGAAGGACAGTAGTGACAAATGGGCACAAGAAGGGTACATGAGACAGCTGAGCCACGGAGATCCCCATGGGATGGAGGATGCCAGAGCTCTGGCAGCATCATGTAGGTTCCCACTCTTACTGGGAGCTGCTGGGCCTGGAAGGATGGAGCTGTCTGGGGATGGAGCAGAGCTGAAGACATTGGGATGGGACAGGAACGTTTAATGGGAAACAACCAGGGGAGAGACAAGACAGCTCCCTACAAATACACACAGCGGAGGTCTCTTTGTGAGAGAAAAAAAAAATTATTAATGGAATAGTTTCCATTAATAAATGGAATCATTACTCTAGATGTGGATCAGTGAAGACAGCGTGGGATGAGATGGTCTCGAAAGCAGCAGTAGCAGAGATGGAGGTTATGGGATTAGGACGTGGGGTGAGATGGGTGGGTTTGACACAATCTATTTGGGCAAATAGAGAATTGGGGAATGCCCACCCTGGGGCAGGAGCAGGCTCTTGGGGTCCTTTCCTGCTGGCCCAAATGCTTCATTAGCCAAATGAGCTATTTGGGAAATCTCTGAGCTCTGATACAAAGAAAAGGGCTGGGAAGATACAGGGGAGAGAGAGAGCAGAGACTGTTTTTGGAACTCAATCAGGAAAAGCTCGTGACCAGGCCCCTCAAGAGAAATTAAAATTAATAATAGTAATAAATCAACAGGAAGGAACTCATCCCTTCAGACTGACTCCACATCACTGGGGAGCAGCCACACTCACGCACCACTCTGCTCTCACACACCCACATGTTAGCAGCAGGAGGTGCTCGTCAGAGAGTTAGTTAATTACTTGATTAATGGATTACCAGGGGCAGGCGTGCTGCTGTTTGCTCGCCTGCTTCGGAGATGCTGGTTTTCCTGGTTGGGATCACTGCCCATGTAATGCCTTGCAGATCAGTGCTGAGATTTCAGGTCTGTGTTTATCAATCATTTTATGAGTGAATATTGGCTTTTATCTGCCAGCAACATGTAGCCCATGTGAATGGGCCATATGCCTTAGTCCTGCCACGAACCATTTGCTTGGGGCACAACGAGAAGAGATAAGCAGCAGCGCAAGCCAAATTTTACGAGCCGTGTATTAATGATGAACATTAAAACATAAGGGAGATAAATTAGTATGCTATCCACTTGTTTAATAAACCTAATGACAACACTGCTTAGCTGAGCTTTGCCTTAGCACAGCACTTTAAGTAAATATTTTGCTATTTCTAATGGGAAGAGGCCTGCGATGATCTGGGGCAGAAGTTCCAGCTCTGATCTCATGGCACTACAGCTGGAAGCTGTTAAACAGCAACGTCTCACTCCTCCACATGGGTGGAACTGACTGCAAGAATAAATTCTACGGCTATTCACTGGAAGCAGAGCTCAAGAATGTGCTCTGCTTCTAATATGTTACCACTACTGATCCCACCTCTGTGGAATTGGACCCATTCAACTGCAGAAGGGATATTCCAGAAACTGCCAGTGTCCCCTCCCCAACATCCTGACCTGACAGCACATCAGGTTCTACATCAACCCGCAGATTGTTTCTGCTAAAGGCAATGATAGAAATATGTGCATCCCAACACATCCATCTCTCGCCTCCTGCCCCGCTTGCCAGCCTGACAACATCCCACAGATTTGCCAAAACAGCACAAATGAAAAAGGACAAAAGATTTTCACTTCCATAAGAAGGTGATGAACTTCAGCTGATGAAATTCCCAATTAATCATTCTAGACCTTTTATCTCCCTGGCTGACATCCACCTCCCTTTTCCCTGAACACACCAACGCAGCAGGAGATGAAGGCACCCCCTCCCAACCCACGAGGACTGCAGACACCAGAACATAAAGGCATTCCTTCCACAACACAACCATCCACGCTGCTCTGTGCTTGGAGGAGCTGCATGTTGTGTTTAGAGGAGATCCCACCGCCGTGTGCCCACCAGGAAGGCATCTCCTCCCACGTGCCCCTCACTGAGGCGTCATTCTGTTTATGGAATTCACACTGATGTTAATTTTGCTTGTTTCACAGCCATTTCTGTGAGTGTTGCAGACCATGCCCAGCCTATTTGCTGTCCCCACTTCCTCCAATTATGCTTCACGCTCAGATCTTCCAGAAGAACCTCTCACCCAAACCCCAACTCAGCAGGGAACGTTGCCCCATTGCAGAAATATGTGAGGAGTAAGGGAGAAATCCCCATGTTTTGCAAAAAAAAAAAAAAAAAAAGGACACTGCAATGTAAGATCTGGCTAATCTCAACCTTTTGAAGGCAGCAAGAACTTGGGCCTTGCTCCCAGGCAAAGCACGTGCTTCAAGCAGAGACAAAAACCAAGAGGCCAATAGCTGCTAAGCACCACCTGAACACATTCACGTGGCACAGAAGGGAAGAAATGGCAGATGGGCAGAGAGGAAAGCCCACTGGTTCCTGGGGATGCTCCCAGCAGCGTGCTCCATTCCCCCATGCAGACCCACCCCATCACCTCCCCAACACCTCCCAGCTCCTCACAGGAGCTGTGAGCTCATGTGCCAGAACAAGAGCTGATGGGATATGGCTAGTGGGCATGTTGGGGATGGGTTGATGGTTGGGCTTGGTGATCTTAGAGGTCTTTTCCAACCTTAAGGATTCTATGGCTTTGGGATCACATAGCCTCCAGGGACAGCCTCCCCGCTGGGGTAAGTGGAAAAGCACTCAGCACAGGTATAACAGTGCCACAGAGAAACAAATGGCTGGGAAAACCAAATATTTGGATTCTTCCTCCTAATGGTCAGTGCCCATGCTTGGCTGCAAGCACAGTAGGTGCTCATTCTGAATGCAGACAAAGAGGGATGGTGGCTCTAGTATCTCAATCAGGAGGACGAGGCAGTGGAGCCAACCACCAGCTTTCCCACTTAGCCCTGATCCTATTAAGCCAAATATCTCTGGAGCTGAGCTCGGTGTATCCAATTAATTAGCTTAGCCCTCGATCATTTTTAAGATGTCAAAACTCGGAGGGGATTTGGGCTGCTGGGCTGTTCCCAGCCCACTTTTGGTGACGTTTGGGGGGGGACGAAGCACAGAAAGGACCACACGCACACATCAGGGCTGTGCACACGGGGATGCTGCCGACGCAGCCCACGCTGGGTTAGCACGGGATCAGTCAGGTTAGGCACAGAGGATTACAAACGTGAAGGTCTCCAGAAGCTGCTGTTGACTCACCACTGTACATGTCAGTGTGATTTCGTAAGGACGTTTCGTTATGGGGTTTCTCTGCAATAAACAAAAGACCGTGAGCATACCGAGCGGCACAAAGCAGCGGTGGAAAACAGGGATGGGGCTACATGGGGACCAGGGAGCACAGAAGCAAACAGAGGTGCTCGGAGCCTTGGGAGACAAACAGCAACAGAGCACAGTGGTGCGGGAGGGGAAGAGAAGATTGCTTTCCTCCTACGAGATGGAGAGACAAATAAACGTGTGATAAATATCACCTAACTTGATCATAAACGTTTCCTCCAAGTGTTTTTCCTTTGGTATAAAGGCAACGTTGGCAAGAATTAATTCAATTTGGGAAGAAAATATGTTTTTTTCTCTCAGTTAACTGTGAAATAAGCGTGCTCCTGCTATTTCTTTCCAGCACAAAGAATGGGCTGGATGCATCGAGGCAGCAGTGTAATGATGCAGAAAGGCATGGAGAGGGCAAACAAATAAAAATGATAACAACAATTAAGCTTTAAGAGCATAATCTGCTGTAAAAACCCCTTTCAATTCCCAGGTAATTGAAGCAAATTGTGTTATATGCAAAAACAGCAGCTCCTCATAACACACCGCTCTCCCTCACTGACAATTGCTGACACCTAGGTGAGCACAGCTGCTAATTGCCAACAGAGCTCCACTGGGTAATGAGCAGAACAGAGAGCACCCAGGGCACAGCCTGGGGCCCAAGACACAGCAGAGATGCTCCACAGGAAATCCTTCCAGGATTTCTTTCACTTCTTTTTCTGGAGCTGGACCAATATACCAGGCTGAAAACGTCTGAGACCCAAATGAACACTGGTTTTTCGCTCTCCACTTTGAGCCTGAGCTCATTCAGGGTTCAGTCCTTCAGTACGAGGCAAATTTTGGCATTATTCAGCCAGCTTCTCAACCAGACAACAAGTAACCGGAGCGAGTTACATGTACACCTTCCTCACCATTAGAAAAGTGCCCATTTGTAGTATTTGCTTTGCTACTTCTCGTGCTTTGCACAAGGAGAAGGTGTTACACCAGAAGTGCAGAATGCTCCAAGCCCAGCCTGCTGCTCACATCACACCTCAGTGCCAGGTATCAGAACGCTTTAATAGTGTTACCTCCTATTAAGCAACAGATGAAGCTCCTGGTGCCAGGAATTGGGAGCCAGTGTCCCCAGGCCCCTAAGGCTCTGCTCCCCCTGCTCCCACCTCCCAGAACTGTTCATCAGCTCCTGGTCATGGTGAACCCCAAGACTTGTTGGTCAGCAATGAACAAACACTCAGTCCCCCCCATGCAGCACCATAGGGCGTCCCCACAAACCTAAACCTAGAGCAAAACACGGCTATCTCCAGCCATCCAAATTAGGGAAAAATCACTTGATATTGCACTTCTCCCTAAGGATGGAGGGAATACACCATCCGTGCCCATCTCAGAAACTCAGCAGTACCCACACTGAGCAATCTCTGCAGCCCTGGGGCACTGCAAGGGAACAAGCCATGGAGTCAGTCTGAGTCCCATCAGTTCTTAACCGGACTTCTATCCTGATCAAAACGAGGGAAGACACTCTTTTCTTTGGTAGGACTCAGAGCTGTCAAAGACTGAAAGGAGAACCCTACCCAAGAGGTTGGCAGAGCTCCATCCTGGCTGACAACCATGACACTTACTGGTTTTCACCTTGAGGGTGTAGGGATTTTTCTGCTGGATGGTGTGGGTGAAGTGGAATCGTGCATTGCAGCTGTAGTCAGTCTGGGCATCCTGCAGCATGACATTGGAGAAGTACAGGTCACCGTTCTGGCCCTGGGAGACACGCTTGTCCTGGTGGATGGGCTCCATGGCTGCAAGGGAAGAGGCATTCAGTTAACCAGGACCTCCTGAACACGTGAAGGCAAAAAGCAACTCCCAACTTAAACCATGCGTTGGTACCACCAAGCTGTGAACTGGCAACGGTGGCTCCAAAGGTAATTATTTCAAACTAACACTGCAGGTGCTTGAAGGGAGTGAGGGTTCATGATGGAAAAGGCTTCCCCAACTCACAGCTGCTCATCCAGAAGATGACAGGAGGAGGCAGACCAGGAGGTGGGTTGCACTGCAGGCTGAGTGGAGAACCTTCGTCAACCTCAATGACATCCACCTTCTCCTTGGGCCACAGGGGAGATCCTGCCACGAGAATCACAGCACTGCATGAGGAAGGTAGGTATTCACTCTGAAGATCTTCTCCCTTCCCACCGGACCTGGCCTGGTTTCAATGGAATGGCCTCAATGCAGAGAGGGAAGCCTTATTTCTGTGTGTGCAAGTCTTATGGGGAGCAGCTGAGAGAACTGAGATGGTTCAGTCTGGAGAAGAAGAGGTTTAGGGGAGACCTCATCTCTCTCTACAGTTCCCTGTAAGGAGTTTGTAGCGAGGGGGGAGAGGGGGTAGGATATCAGGAAGAGTGGTCAGGCACTGGTGCAGGCTGCCCAAGGAGGTGGTGGATTCACCATCCCTGGAAGGGGTCAATAGCTGTGGAGATGTGGCACTGAGGGTCATGGGTAGTGGGCACAGCGGGGATGGCTTGGGGTTGGACTCGGTGATCCTAGAAATCCTTTCCAGCCTTAATGATTCTATGATCTTGACACAGGCAACGGATGACAGAATCACAGGGTTGGAAGTGACCTTAAAAGACCACGAAGCAGGCTGGGATGTCTGACCACTGGATTCTATCTGTGCTTCTGCTACAAAGCATCCATAGAACCGTGGAACTTCCTGAGTCTGATTTCTGCTGCTCACCCCACACAACTGTGCTTACTCACTGGACACCTGGAGGTGGATTTTGCTGGACAGTGCAGTGCCAAAATCATTCCTGGCGAAGCACTGGTACTCGCCCTCGTAGTCGTCTGGCCGCCCACCACCATGGAAATCAATGACCAACGTCCCCGACCGCCTCCTCATGGACACCTTGGGGTCCTTTGCCACGTTGAAGAACTTCCCGTTCCGTGTCCAGGAAAAGCTGTCAGCGTGGCAGAGAGATTTGTGAGGTGACTGTGGGGTGTATTTCCCTGGAAAGAGCCTTAGTTGGGTTATGCAAGTGGCAACTGGCATCTATGGCGCTGGATTTGGGGACAGTGTGGCCAACTGAGATCTGCTGTGCCCAGAAATCCCAGCACCTTCAGAACCAGTGCTAACAAACCACAGAGCTCCAGTACAGGAGCAATTCCGGGGCACTTACGTGGGTACAGGATTCCCTTTGGCTTCACATTCAATGAAGATGTTGTCTCGGGGGTCAACGATGTAGTCCTTCACAGACTGCTTGGTGATGGTGGGGGGCTGAGGCACTGCAAAGCAAATGGCAGCAGTGAGATGAGCTGCGTGAGAGGGAGAAGCCTCTCTCTGCTCTCCTGCAGCAGATCTCACCAGGATTCTGACACCTTCCCCAGTTTGTGGTCCAAAGACTTCCAAAACCACAAGCAAGCATGGAGCGCATGCTATTTCTCACCAGCCCTGTGCACCACGAATACCTTGCACCAAAGCACAGCTGGCACCAGACCCAACCCCTCCTGCCATTTTGGACATGCAGAGGACACCACCATGTTCACATAGAAGGCAGCACTTACATTCACTCTGAATACTTGCTGTTATTTCCAAAGTGCAAGCATAATGAAAAAGAAGAAAGAAGGGTTAATCGAGGGGCTAACCCCGATAAACACGCATTATGCACACAAACATGAAAACAAAACACTGTTATTGTAGAGTCTGCAAATCCTACATACGACTGGTTTAACAATTCCAGCATGTTCTAATCCACCTACTTACAGTTATATAGCAGGAAACGCTGGTGAGCACTCAGAGAATGATGGAATGATAGAATATCCTGAGTTGGAAGAGACCCATAAGGACCACTGAGTCCAAGTCATTGTTAGCTGCTAACAATGTGCAGCCTCTGGGAGGGGTGGGGGGGTCCAAAGAGGGCGTGAAATGAACTCTAGTGTACCAACATCTATATCCCATATGTAAATATATAGGTATCTATCCCATATATAGATAGATATTTAGATCCTCCAGCATCTCCAGTGCTGGAGGTGATGATGCTGTGCTGTGAGTCCATGCTGTGCAGCAGGGAGGTGACTGAAGAAGCGGTGAGTTGCAAAGACAGGCTGCCTTCAGCAGTTCTCCACCAGCTGTCAGCATTTCCCTTACTTTTCTAAGCTCATATTACACGTAAGCATCAAAATCACTCTTTTTTGACAGAAAAGCACAAGAAGGAGCAGAAGACTGCTGTTTGCAGACCTACTCAGTCATGCCCAATGGCTCCCATCTATGTACTGACTGCCTGCACATCCAAGCTGTGTTCATCTTGTCAAATTCCCAAGTTGGGAACAAGAGTGCCAAGGGCTGACCCTAGGGAACAAAATTATGTTCATCCACAATCATTTGGAACGGAGTAGAGCACGAACTCACACTCAAGTCTCGCACAGATAAGAGATTGCATGGGACCCCCACCTCAAGCTTTCAGTCGCACAAGTATTTACTTTCCCCTCAGCAAACCAGAGATTTCCCACTCTCTCTCTTCACGTTGTTTCCAAAGAACCCTGGTGCTTCAGCCTGACTACAGACAGCAGCACAAAGCAGTGCTTTTTCCACTAATGCACCGCTCGCTGGAGGATTTCTGTACATTGCACTGTCAGAATAGATTCCCTGCAGCTACAGGCTGATTATTATTAACAGCCTCTACAGGAGGAAGCTGGGACACAGAGAAATTATGAAACTGGTATCCAGACGAGTAGCTGGAACAGAGCCTCTGAGCCATGACTTAGCAGCTTGCTCTCAGTACAAACCTTCATCCCAAGTGCACCCAAAAGAGCCACACATTTCCCAGACACCAGCCTGAAGATGCTGTTTAGTAGAAACAACACCCCTTGTCCCCTTCCTCCTCACTCCATATCCTCAAACTCTCTGAATAAAACATAATAAAACATAACTCGTGTCTCATGTTTAACCAAAAATCCCAACAGAGACAAAAACTGTGGGATGCTCCACTGTAAGTCTGTAGGCTAAAGGTTTGCTGGGGATGGGCTTCTCTACCAGCTTGGTGTTCTGCCCCTTTTTGATGGGTGGCTGCAAGTCCTTTGCTCAGCTTTCGAGTCAGCAATTCAGGTGGATTTCTGGATGAAATGACTTAAAAAGTGACTTAAAAAGAAAAATATCCTAAATAGTTGGTTGGAGCAGGAGAGATGCCTGGTGTGCGTATCTCTTCACTCTGCCTCTGCAGCCCTTCAAGCAGGAAACCATAGAATCACAGGCCTTGGAAAAGACCACTGAGATCATACAACCCAACCATCAGCCCATCCCCACCGTGCCCAGATTTAGAGGGAGTAAATCAGAACTCACAATCCAGAGGGACTTCGATGGCGTTGATGAGGTGTTGGAGGCACAGAGCAAATGCAATCCCTGCACAGGTGAGCTGGTGGCTGCGCAGGACCATTTTGGATGTCAGGATAATGCTATGACCTCACCTGCTCCCCCCAGGAGAGCTGATGGCTGTTGGGTCCTCAGCTGCAAAACACAAAAAGCCAGAGGTCAGCACTGCTATGTCCTGCATTTCTCTTCCTGGGACAGAGAGTCTGCAATCTGAAAATATTTGTACAGAGGGACAAAGGGTGTTAATGGTGCCAGAATTATTTTCCAGGCCACATTTCCAGTACTCAGCCCATGGTCGCTCTCCTTCCAAGGCCTTTTTTGTTCAGTCTTTGTGGTTACCTGTGCTCAAACCCCAGAGTTCTGTTGAGTTCTCCCCAAGGAATGTTGGAAAATTGCCCTGAGAAGTGAATGCTGAACCATGTGAGCCCCGCAGGAGAAAATCAGAAGGATGGTTTGCTGTTTCACAGAACCATAGAAATGCAGAACCATGGAATCATAGCATGATTGGGTTGGAAGGGACCTCAAAGATCACCTCCTACCAACCACCCCACCGTGGGCAGGACTGCAAGCCTCTAAACCAGACGAAACAGGCACCAGATGATGTTGCCCAGGAGTCAGGAAGCTCATAGCTGAATTTCATGCACGAGACCGAACAAACAGTAAAACCCAGCTTTCATTCTGGACCGAAAACAAAGAGTTGAATTCCACTGAAGGAAGAACTGCAGAGCCAACGGGAGCCCAAAAGGTGCTCCAGCACTGCTGATGGCCATTCCCCTTCCCAAAAGAGCACTGCCTCTACACGCTATGGGAATATTTTTGGACCGACAAGAGCAGACCACAAATGCAGCATCTCTTTGTGAGCTGCTTTGCCTCTATTTTCCAGGAGGCAACAGGGCTTCAAAGCTGTGTGGGGTCAGGCAATGGGATGATGCCTTCACCCCTGCACACATCCAGGAGCCTGCAGGGACTGGCAGCGCATCGCTTGGAGTTTTCATAGACATCCATTTGATTTTGCTGTTAATAAGCACACAGACAAACTGCAGATTAAAAGAGAGTAGAAAGGAGGATGAATTATCTTATCTGTACAATAAAATTCCCGGTAGAAAGGCTGCTGCACCACAGAGGTGGCATCACAGCTGAGTTACAGCTCTGCCTGTAATAGAGCTATAACAGCCGGGCAGCAGACATCCAGACAGCTCTCAGCTGAGAGCAGAAACAACGCCAGGGCAGCAAACAGTGGAAAATCCCCAGCGCTGCTCCTTCCCATCTCTGTGCAGCCCTGCACCGTGCAGGGACGGCACCGACAGGAGAGCAGCACAGAGGCCATTTGGCAAGCAAGGAGAACCTGGGTCATGAAATATAAATCAGTCCAGCTTGGGCTGCTGCTGCTGAGCCCCAATGAGGCTGATGTGGGAGGAAGGGGGCTCAGGACAACAGACAGAAGCCGGTGATAGGTACTGCAGGGAGCCAAGCTGACAGCTGTCAGCCAGCCGACAGCCCTGACACATGGCCTGCACAGCTCTCCTGCACCCCAGGCAGGGGCACAGCCAGTGCAAGGCAGCTCCTGAGAACGTTTTTCCCATTGCCCCTATGGAGAATGGGCAGTGTTTTGTCATCCGTGCAGGGTTTTGCCCTCCCTAAAGGAGGTGCTGCTCCTGCAATGCACCCTGGAATCATAGAGATGTCTGGAAGGTTAGGATGTCTGGATGTCAGGGTTATTCAATAAGAAGGGATGGGTAAGGAGGACCCTTTGCATCCTTCCCAGACCAAATATGCAGCCCGAGATTTCTGAAGTGTTAACAGCAAGATGTTCAGCCCTAAAGATTTACCGTGAAGCATTCCTGGCCCTCTGCACACATCTGAATCTCAAGGATGGTCCAAATGAGAGCCCAGAACACATCCCCATCCCTGGGCTGAAGCCCAAGCAAAGTCACCAGCCCTCTGCGTCCCCGTTACACCAAATTATGGGTTGCAAAGGGGCTCAGAGGGGAGTTCTACTTTGATCTCTTTTTTTTTTTTTGCTCATTCAAAGGATTTTCCAATCCAGTCACTGCAATAAAAACAGTTGAAGGACAAAATAATTATAGGACCGGGTCAGTAATTAAAGTCATGTCCAGGATTTCCACAGCCCTCAGGGAGCAGGTCGTGCTGAACGAAGCCTTTCAAATTACTTCTTTAGCTTTCTGTCTAAGGGAAGATATCACTGTGATCTGTGGTCTTCATTATTTAGAGAGCTTCATTTCTCCAGTTTCAGCTTAAAGTGAGTAATGGATAAGCTGGTTTTATGCCTCTCTGTTACTAAGCAATAGTTTGACTTACCAACTAAATCAGCCAATACTGCAACCGGATATTTAGCAAGGCTGAGATTTGTAGCATCCTTCCTATGCTCACATACTGGTGTTTCACATAAAGAAACAGCACAAAATGCTTTAAAACTTCCTTCCTTCCTTCTGTCGTGTAAGGCAACAGGCACTTGAATACCTCTATGTGCTGCTTTGAGGTCAGCCACAGTGAAAGCAGTGTCTGTGACACGAAGGAGAAGGATCCTGGCAGAGGCTTGGGAGATGTCTACATACATGTGTGCATTAAATGGAAATGCAAACAGGACTTAAAGTCCCTTCCAACCTAAGCCATTATAGGAATCTATAACTGAGTCCAAGCACTGGTTATATGGAGTATACAAAGCAGGCAGCTGTGCATCCAACTGATGGATACATCCCAGCCATCGCCACGTGTGCTTGGACCGGAAAAACAAGGGCTGTGTGAATCAGAAGGGAGATTTGCAGCAGTGCTGCACTGAGGGGATGGGAGCCATGGGGACTCAGCTGCTCTAGACCAAAGGAAGAGGGAAGAGCAACGTGGGAGCAAAGCGGGGACCACGTGAGAATGGCTCAGGGAGGACAGCCTGTATGGCACGTGTGACCTTGCATCCACGCAGAGCATTGTCAGCACTGCTAATCCAAAGAAACACGAACAAATAACAAAACTCACAACAAAGCACGCCCAAAGATCATCCCTGCCTTTAGGGGAGCAACAGCCAGGCTCGTTCCAGGGCAGCTGTGGGTGCAGCAGCACAAAATTTGTCACCGTGCCCATGTGTGTAGGTGGGGTGCTGGGGTTGGGAGCTGCAGAACAGAGCCTGCACTGTTGGGAATGTGGGCAGTAGGGGAACTGTCCCAGCACAGAGGGATGGGGCCCATAGCAATGGGTGTCTGGGGATGTTCCTGAGAGTGTCTGACAATGGGAGATACCCGAGTTGAAACACAGCTCTCATCCAATGATGCTGCTGTAGAAGAGGATGGGGAAATCCAGGTCCCAGCTTTGTTTTCCTCTAGCTACAGGCAAGGCAGCAGCAGGATGGACTCAGATGCTTTTTACCCCAATACTCCTTCATGGTTCAGAAGGGCTCTTCAACTGCTTTGCATTTCCCTGATGTCCTACTCTCAAGCTGTTAGTCTGGGTTG
The DNA here is from genome assembly GCF_019232065.1 of Centrocercus urophasianus. Taxonomy (NCBI): domain Eukaryota; kingdom Metazoa; phylum Chordata; class Aves; order Galliformes; family Phasianidae; genus Centrocercus; species Centrocercus urophasianus. Next base: position 3,453,553 of record NW_024885000.1, read on the forward strand.
GGAAATGCATCCCTGATCTTGCTCTAGACCTCCTTCAGATGTTGTGTGAACATCTTTCACTGAGGAAAAGGATAATGAACCCCAGGGCAGGGCCTGTGAAACTGAAGGTTGTTCCTCTTTGCAGGCAGAGGGAAAGGGTTCAAAGCAAGAAGGCAAAAATTAGACGCACTCCTGGGGATGGTGGATAAACTGATGGGGCAATTCATTGCAGGGCTGAGAACACAGCTGGTGGGAGCAGCTGGACCAGGATGGGAGCTGAAGGCTTAGAGAGGAATTGTACTTTCCATAGCAAAATGAGCCAAATCTGGAATAACAGCGCAGCAGTTAAGCAACTGCCCAAGGGTTGCATGGATTCAAGAGGAGGTGCAGAGAATTGGGCTGTCGGGTGCTAATGCAGCCCAGCAGAGATCAGCGTGGCTCTGTGGAGCTCTGCTGTCCCCATCAGCAGGGGCACTTCCCCACCAGATGGCTGCAATTTGCCTGCATTCCCACTGGCTGTGCTGGGAAGTTGGGTGCTGCTGAAACCAAACCTGCCCAGGTGCCATCGCTGCTCGTTGCCCTGTGTGTTCTGCAGAGAGCTTCACGCTCTCAAGTTTCTGCTGATGGAAAGACAACGCTCATACATCCATAATTAAAACACACAACATAAGCAAGCACTTCATTCATAAACCACTCAAAATTCTCAGTGAAGATGTGAGGGCGATGATCCCATCACAGAACAGATTCACCGTGGGCAATAGCACAGCTCCTCGAGGGCTCTGTGATGGCAGCCTGACTCTGCTCTGGCCAAGCCCTGGCTGTAGGAGGCAATCCCAAGCCACATCCCCACAGCCTTCCCCACTCCAGGAGTCCCAGCCTCACTGCACTGCTGTGCTTTGCTCTCCTCTGGAGAAAGGCAGAGATGAGGAATTTCCCCTGGGTACAAACAACCACATGGAAGTGCTAGGGATAATGAGATGGGACCTTTCTGAGCAGCAATGGAAACCAACTCCTTCCCTGCCGACCCCCAGCCCAGCACTGTGAGGCACAGGGATCTCTGGCTGGAGTCAAATCCAATTAAATTATTCCACAATGAAGGATTGTTTGTGATCAGCTCATTAGGTCCAGCAGAACACTCTCAGTAGCAATTAGGCATTTATCCCTATTTATGGTTGTAAGAGGAGCAGTAAAACTCGAGCAGCCAGTGCTCCCAAGAAGATTCCTCCAGCACAATTTAACGCATCTCAGTTGCTTAATTAAAACTGATTGAATAGCACAGAGCAACGTTTCCACAAATGAAAGCTCTTTTCATTTCAGATAATGAAAAACATTGATTTAGGGGGAATATATGCATGTGATTCCCCAGCAGTGACTAAAGAACCCATTTTCCCAGGACCTGCTCCTGCTTCGTTCCCCCTACCATATATTGGGTGGGTTTCCAGATTGCTGCCTTCCAGGCTGTAAATCCCCCATCTCCCATTGTTTAGAGCCTTTGTCCCAGGTGGCAAAATCCACCCTGCAACCTGCCAGGTACCTTCAGGACCCTGTGGAAGCAAACATGGCATTGCATAGAGAATTCAGAAGATAATTCATTCTCATGTAGGGCTGCTGAAAGCATGGATGACTCCAGGGAGATGTTCTTTATCTGTCACGACCCGTATCTCAGCGCTACATAAGTGTGAATTTATTTATCATCCTGTCCTTTTGGTAATGTAAGAAAATACTGTAGTTCTATTACAGAGAGCGACTCGAGTCCAGGGAGGTTAAGTGTTACCCCAAGGTCATGCATGAGATATGGTGTGGGTGGGAAATCAGCCTGTAACACCAGAGCACTGAATTTAATCAGAAAATAGCGTTTAACCTTTACAAAGCGGTCATCGAGAGTGGAGAAAAAACGTGAAAGTGTGAAGCTGTCTGCAGATGATGATGATGATGTGGCCTTTGCCAGCACCACGAGCGTGGTGTGGGGCAGCAGGTGCTCCTGTCACTAGCAGGAGTAGAGAGCTCTGAGGAGCTGCCCTTAGTAGAAAGCAAAGGTGCTCCAGGGCATCGCTGTTGCATGGGCTGAGCCTTGGGCTGCCAGCCTGTGGGGATGGGTAGGGAAGATGGGGCAGCTGAGACAAAAAGGCAGAGGCTCTGAGCACCAAACCTTGTGTTGGTGCCTGTGGGAGCCAGGCTGGGGTGTTATGTCCCAGTGGAGCAGCTCCATGTGCAAACCCAACCAGCGGCAATGCCAACCTCCCTGCAAGCTTCAGGAAAGAACCTTCACCGAGGTTGGAAAAGACCCCTGAGATCAAGTCCAACTGTCAACCCATCACCACCATGCCCACTAACCATGTCCCCAGGAGAGAACCTGAGACCAATGAGCTCTGATCCCCCCCCACGCACAGCAAAGCTCCTTTCCAGGGCTCTCCATCCCACGCTGCTCAGGAGACGCATGGCAGAGCAACAGGGGACACACCATTAACATCTACCCTGCTGTGTCCCTTGGCCACCCATCCAAGGGATGACAGCATCTGTCCCCGAGCGATTAGCCAACTGCTAATCACCCAGCAATAGCTATAAATAGCAAGCACTTGGGAAAATCTGCCTATTCCCTTCTGGCTCACATAAGTCTGCCCAGTATCCAGAAGCACAAGGATCTGGGGGTTCTGCACCACATGCTCAAACCTGTGTTTGGTCACACAGGTGGATAAGGGACCCTCAGGCCCCCATCAGCTCAGACTTGACCATGCTAAGGGATTTCCCCGAGCCCACAGCATCCCTTGAGGAATAAATAAAGCCATCCCAGGACGTGCTGTGGTAGCTGCCCCCATGCAGTGTCGCTCAGGTTAAGCTGTCCCGCTCTGCCGCATGGCAGCAGCCAGTGACATGATGCAATTTGGCACAAACATGCACGCCCCGACACCACAAGAAGGGTTCTCTCTTTGCACAGAAGAAAAAGGTTAATGAAGCAAAGCACGATGATCGGCCGCGTGCTGATGCCCAGGGGTTAAAAAACCCCTGACTGCTTCTACACCAGGAAACCACTTTAGTGGCTAAATGAATTGGAGAATTGGTGTTTGCATCTCATGTTACCTCTCATAGGTCCTGGGCACTTGGGACGACTGAGGAGCCTGGGAAGAAGATATCAACCCTTCCATTCCCCTCCAGCCCCAGTCCAGAGACCCCACATCAGCACAGGCAAACCCTGAATTCCAGGGGGGGGAGGCAGACGTACCCAGTGTAGCTTTTCAGCCCTAAACCACAGAAAGATTCACATTCATCCCTCGAGCCCTGCAGGCTTGGGATCTGTTTGCAGCGATGGCTGCAGCTCAGGATGCACTCAAAGAGGGCTTTACTCAGTGCTGCCCATTCCCTGCTGGAAATTACAGCATTCAAAGGTGGAGAAGGACTTGAGCACTAAGGCTTTAATTTCATCAAAGCATTTTTTTTATTGGTGCCGTATCCACCTACACTTAAGGAAGAAAACTTTTTCAAGCCTATAACTTATTGCTAAATTAGTAGCTGTTCTTCTGCTACGAAAGACTTGCATTTCCTGGGCAACTCCAACATTATTCCTTCAGAGGCTCCCATATCCTGAGCAGAAAGTTTCTATCCCTTCCCTGCTCTCTGATCCTGAGATGGTTCCTTCTGCTTTAGAGCATCACCAGGCCAGTCACAGTGGAACCATCCAGGAAAGGCACAGTTTTGTTCCTAATATGCAGGACACCATCCCCATGCTCCCTTCAGCTCAGGACAGCTAACCTACAAGTCCCCAACAGCACTGGAATCACCAGCCTTAGGAGCAGTCTTCTCATCCAAGCCACCTCCACGTGTATCTCCTGTCTCCATCTGCAAGGTCTGTAACTGGATCACACGCAGATGTCACCAACAAGATGGGAACACACCTGCTGATGATTAATCCTGTAAGTGAGCTGTATTTACAGGCACCAGCTCTGCTGAGGGCCCTCAAGCTGTGCTATCACCTTACAGTCAGCCATGGTGTGTGGGCCATCCATCCATCCATCCATCCATCCATCCATCCATCCATCCATCCATCCATCCATCCATCCATCGCCCAGGGGGGTCCAGAGACACAAGCTGCACAGAGCACGACTCACTGGGACCATGTTGCACAGGGTCTCAGCTCCATTCCCAACATAAATCTCCCTGAAAGAATCAGTGTAGGTAATGAAGCTGCTCTGTCTTTCCCAGACACGTGGGAAAGGAGCACATCTGGTTTCCATGTTCTGCAAAGCGCCTTTGACATTTAATTTCAAACCTCAGGCTCTTCAACAGTGGTGACAGAGCAAAGCAGCAACAAATCTGACATTTCATCCCTGAGCTCTCTGATGTACAGCCTTTAGACAGCACTACAACACAGAACAGTTTGAGGAAAAAAGGAGAGGGGACCCAAAAAGACACAGCAATTCTCTAAAATATTACATAAACACACAAAGTTATCTGGAAGGCTGCTTGAAAGGCCAAGTCTGCCTCTCTCAGGAGCACTGCAATTTCTTTTGCTGGGTAAGCCGTTTTCCTTGCCCTGTGCACATGTGGATCCTGATTACAGGTAGGGAATCACAGGAGGGGAATCTTTAGCTCTCCTCTGTGCTCCCTCAGCCACTATTGAGATGTAACTGAGCTCTTGGCAGGGAACCTGAGCTCCATCACCTGCCTGCCATGGCTTTATAAACCCTCCACGAAAGTTACGCCTATAGAATAGAACAGAAAAAGGTGAAGTGTCTTGTAATGATTTTCCAAGAAGGGCAAACTGAATATCAGAAGTCCACCTTTTCAGCCCATTATCTCAAGGAAAATCCCCTCTCTACCCAGGTTTCGGGTGGGCACTTCCAATGAAACCTCTTGGCCCATTGCAGATCCCACTTGGGATGCCCATTTCCTGCAAGTTCCTTCACTCCTTCTTCCTTCATGATAATATTTTAGGTACTTTTCCCCCCCATAGCAACAGCTGGTGAGGTGGAGTCGGTGGTCTACACACCTCCCACCCACCCACAACGCTGCGCTGGCCCCATTCCCACCATCTGTCCCCAGCCCCAAAGCTCTGACAGCCTTCAAAGACAGACAGCACGGCATCACCCGTTACAGCATTAAATTCACACTTTATTCATTACCCCCAAGAAGCAGCCTTTGCTCGGGGCTCGCAGGGAAACACCACCCAGCATTCCTCAGCAGTGCTGCCTTTGCACATTTCCTAGCACGTTTTTGCATTACTCCCTATGAAATTCTCACCCTCAGCACAGCAGTCGTGAATATTGCCAGCACAGTCACTCCATCTGCCTTTTTTTCTTTTTGAGACCCCTTCAAAACTGTAACAAGTTAATTGGTAGAAGCACTTGGCTTCTACAGAATGAAGTTGGCACAAAAGCTGCTTTTAACCTTCAGGACTGAGTACAGGATGCGGATTACTTGTTTCCTGTGCCAGAAAACACTGAAAGGTTGTGCATACAGAAGGATGAGGTTGGTGCTTGGTCTTTAAGTGTCACCAATAGCAGGTGATATCCATGCCCAATCAACAGCATTGGAAAATGGAAAGAAAAATCAACTGGTTTGTGCCCTGGAAAGACACTGGAACAACATAAGTGTCAGCAATAATTGATGGATATAGAAGGAAAAATAAACCACAGCTGCCAGACTAATTATTGTGTTGAGATCTGTGTAAGATCACTGCTGAGATGGTGGGCAGCATTCAGCCAGGTCAGCTTCAACAGGGGATGCACGAGCCAAGCAGCCTTATCTCCCTTCTCTGGGCTGCAAAACATTTCCAACATCCCACAGGTTGGAGATAGGAAACACGTGTGCTGCAGATCCCAGCAAGCACTGATCTCTTCTCACTGACACGAGCTGCAAGCAGGGGGAAAAGTTCACTGGATAAATAGTGGTATTTAAGCAGAAAACAAAGGGGAATTTAAATATGCAGCTCTTCAACTGTCTCATCTCGAATTCATCCAGACAAGCTCTGCACCATGGAGATGAAGTGCTGCAAGCATTAAGTGCAAAACATCGGCGTAAAAGCCATTAACACACTGCAGCTGACAAGCAACAAGGGGTAGGGAGGCAAGGTTGGCAACCAGGGGCTAAATCAGCAAGATTCCTGAGGTCTATGTGCCAAAGCTTGAACAAAAACACGGCTCTGGTTTTGTATTCAAACACCTGATGGCCCTTTTTGCCCAAGTAGAGGAGAAGCCACCAAAATCACAGAATGGCCCGGGTTGGAAGGGACCTCAAGGATCACAAAGCTCCAACCCCTGTCACACACAGGGCCACCAACCTCCACATTTCATAGCAGCCCAGGCTGCCCAGGGCCCCATCCAACCTGGCCTTGAACACCTCCAGGGATGGACGGGGCATCACAGCTTCTCTGGGCAGCTGTTCCAGCACCTCACCACTCTCACAGCAAAGAACTTCCCCCTGACATCCAACCTCAATCTTCCCTCCCTCAACTTCAAACCATTTCCCCTTGTCCTGCTGTTATGTGCCCTTCCAAAGAGTTGACTCCCCTCCTGTTTGTAGGCTCCCTTTAGGTACTGAAGGCTGCAGTGAGGTCACCCCGCAGCCTTCTTTTCTCCAGGCTGAACAAGCCCAGCTCCCTCAGCCTGTCCCCATAGGGGAGGTGCTGCAGCCCCCTGATCATCTTTGTGGCTCCTCTGGACCCTCTCCAACAGCTCCAGGTTGGGCAGCATTGGAGATCACCAGCACAGGTAGTGGTTGTGTCCCTATGGTTCCATCCTCATATCCCCATCCTAATGCTGTGTCCCCACCCCAGTGCAGTGTCCCCATCCCAATTCTGGTGGCCCCATCCTGGCTGTGATCCAGTTGGCAGCTCTGGCTCCCCTGGCCTGGACACGGCTCGCACCCGGCCGTGTTTTTCACAACTCGTTCCCAGGCTCCTCGTTTGACTCCCCCCAGGACAAAACACCATCTAGAAATGCAGAGCATGTTCCACGCTGGCTAAAGCGATACGGAAAACAGTAAATGTTTTCGGTTGTGTTTTTGTTTTTGTTTTTCTTTTTTTTTTTTAAATCATGGTTTTGGAAAGGGTTTCTTTCTCAATTCCTCTGGCACAAATTTAGCTGAGGCTTTCCAGGCGAGACCATTTGCGCACTGAAGGAGTTGTGTAAGCTTGTTTTGTGCACTGACTTTGAGACTGGAATAGAACCCAAAGTAAAGCTATGCACTTGCTTTTGATTTTACAGGTTCAGGTTGGATATTAGGGAAAAATCCCTTCTCTGTAAGAGCAGTGATGCACTGGCACAGGCTGCCCGGAGAGGTGATGGAGACACGATCCCTGGAGGTGTGGAGATGTGGCACTGAGGGACACTGAGGGCTGCCCAGGGAGGTGGAGGAGTCACCAACCCTGGAAGTGTTCAAGGAACGTTTGGATTTTGCATTGAGGGATGTGATTTAGTGAGAACTATCGGTGGTAGGTGGATGGTTGATGACCTTGTAGGGCTTTCCCAACCTTGGTGTTCCTGTGGTTCTGTGACATGGTCAGTGGGAATAGTGGGATGAGTTTGGGGTTGGATTCGTCGACCTCAGAGGTCTTCCCCAACCTCAATGCATTCTATGATGTCCAACCACCTGCAGGACACGAGGGCTGATGCTGGCTTCTTCCCTGCTGCCATCAAGTTAGGTGCTCACATCTCCCTGAGATCCAGCAGCACAGAGCAGCCCAACCCACTCAGCACTTCCCCCCTTCACGAGTTTGTTACAGATTTTGATAATGCGAGCGTACGCATAAAAGAGAACCACATTAAGAAACCATCTCTCCCCAGAGACATTTCCACAGCTAGTTTATTAAACCCCCTCAAAGAACAGAGGGGAAAAGCCAGCTCCAATTGTTCTCAAGCCACAAGAAGGGATGAGAGCGCTGGGTTTTGCCTCCTGGTCTTGCTGCTGGTTTCACTCCTAATGAACCAAACTGCAAAGCAACGCCGTTATCACATGAGCAGCTTTACTTTAAAACCAGCACAAACAAAGGGAGAGCAGCCACCAGATCACTTCAGGCTGATCCCAGATTCCCCAGCTGCACCCTGACGTCCCATTGAACCACACCGCTGCTTCCAGAGCCACGCTCTTGATTTGATGATAGGATTTTCACCATCACCTGCAGACAAGCCCTGCTCGATGTTTCCAAACGGTGAAGCAAAACCATTCCTGGCAGAAGGTGCCAAGGGTCTCTGCTTAACAACCTCCAGCTCCAAGCAGGGCTTTTGCAATAGGGCTGCCCCAGGAGGAGAGCTGCTCTCTGGGCTGATCCCAACCTGCACTCACTTGGCCAACACTTCCCAGCACCTCCACAAATCACCCAGCTCTGTCATTGCAGAGCCCATGGATGCAGCTCAACACAGCCCGAGTTTTTATTCCCCCCCCCCCCCCCAGTGCTCATGAAACGCTCTTTTTTATGATCTTACAATTACAAGCAGCTGTTGATTTTTGCTGGATTGCTTTTTGTTGAACAAAACCAACAACATTCTTTGCAAAGCATAATGGAAAGCATCAGGCATTTTCCAGGAATTTTTCAGAACAGAGAAAGTTTGGCACTTTGTTATTTGCGAATGGCTGAATGGGTGCAATTAGCTTAAGAACAAGCAACTATCTATTCTGGGTAGCAACCTCAGGAGCCGTCATCTGGCATCCAAACACACACCATGTGACAAGTGGATGCCAAGCAGTCAGAGCCTCCCTCCCGCTCAGGCATGCATACAATTCCCATAATGTCTGCCTTCCAGCCTTCGCTCAGAGCTCGGGGAGCCAGCCCAAACCTGCAGCAGCTGTAACCCTTTGTGTTCTTTGCATCCTTTCTTTGGGAAGGCTGCTATTTGGGAGGATGCCGTGGGACCGGATGCAAAGGTTGCCACTGCTGTCAGTTTAAAGTGAGGAGCAAAACTGGGGGCATAAACACAGCGTGGATTCAGCACCTCATTGAGCTGCACTGCGAGCATCTCAGCAAACAGATGGACAGCATCATATACAGCAGCACTGAGCCCCAAGCAGCCACCTCAGCTCACAACTTTGCACTAGCAAAAGCTTCACACCTCGAGAAAGATGAGAGATGTGAGCTCAGAGTCTTCAATAAACGGGGATTTCCACGCAGGAGCAACACTAAAGGCACTCACAGCACACAGGGATCAGAGCAGCAGGTCCAGGGCTGCCATCTCTCCATGAGCAGCACTTTGCATCCCAGTGTGTGCCCATGGCAACCCACACTCATGCAGACGCCTGTGGGAAGGAGGGGAGCCTGGTCCCCACCTCAAAAATTATTCATGAGCAATTAGCAAGAGCTACAAGAGCCCCACAGGCTCCTCCCTCCCAATTTAGACGCAGCACATCTTAACATACACCTTCTTTTCTTAGTGCATAAATAGGGTTTGATAGAATAGAGGCATTCGTGTATGTTCTGTTTTGTTTTTAGGTTATGAGATCGGATTGTCTGGAGCAGCCAGGCAGAGGACATTGCTCTCAGCTCCCCTTAGCAAAAGGCCATTCATTCAGAAGTAAAAAAGGAAAAGGAAAAAACGTTTGGTCCCAATGGAAGGACTGAATTCTGCTGCTCATATTGTGGTCGGGAATCCAGGGGTCTCCTTCCCATTCCCACCACGGCCCAACCAGCCTTCCCAGTGTTCTCAGCCCTGTGAATTGGAGCCACTTTCCCCTTCCTTCTGCCCTAACAGGCAGAACCAGCAGCCATCCCCTCCTGGGAACCCATCCCACATCCAACAGCCACTTTATGCTAATTATTTCCTATACACTTTTATGCAAATTCTTCCTACAGAGAGAGATGGCGTGGAAATGTATTTGCCATCCTTCGAGTCCCAGCAGAGCAATCATCTCTTCACATCAGCCCCTACGCACTCCTGTCCCCATCCCAGTTGCTAATGACATGCTGTAGGGCCATGGGAAAGCTCTGTGCATTGTGTCCTTCCCACCCCATGCTGCCGATGGCTCAGTGTGAGCCATGGGGTGTCATTCTGAGCTGCCTTTCACTGCTGAGGTTGCAGCGCATGGTTATGGGATGGAAGGAAAAACATGAAAGGTTGCAAAGCTGAGCTTCCCCCAAGACTCTGGTTCCTGTATTCCCAATTTGAGATGCTTCGTGAGCAGGAGGGAGGGGGGTGTCAGACTCAAGCTACACGCAGGGGGGTCTGATCTGCAGGCGGCTGTGGGTCCATGAAGACAATCCCTAGCAGATGCCTCATGGAGCACACTGAAAACAAACCAGCAGCGAACACTGCTGTTGCTATCGAAGCTATTAGGATAGGTTTCCCAGCCAACCTTTTGAGAGGCTTTCATTTTAAATCAGATCAAATTACAGCAACAGACAGGTGAGGCTGATGCATACAACTTCGACACAGCATCTCCGGAGCAACCTGGCTGCTATTACACCCTAATCATCCTGCCCTGAGGGCTGTGTCACCAACTGGAACAGCACTGGGAGGAAAGGGTGCATTGATGAGCCAGGAAGGGAGAAGCAAAGTGCAGCATCCTCCTCATGTACCACAGCACTGAGGTCCAGCTGAAGGCGAGCAGGGAGGCAGATTTCCAGGTCACCAGCAAGCCTTCTGCATTTCTCTGAATGTCTTCTGGGGGCCTCCAGAGCCCAACAGCCCCCAGCAAGGAGGGGTTGAGCAAAGCAGACAAAGCCTGCCATTAAATAGTAATGAAAACGCTCTGTGCAGTTAGTGGAAAAAGACACTTATCACCTCCCCAAGGAGTTCCAAACCTGACTCACACCCGGGGGCTGCAGGGTGCTTTAATACCTCCTTCCATTGCTTTAATGCCTCCTGCCATCACCTCAGGGCTCAGTGCCTGTGCCCTGGGTTTGAGGAGGCCACCAATGGAACAAAATCCCTCACACTGGGGCACAGCCCAGACCCAAACAAAAGCACAGGCTTTTTAATAGCACGAATAGCCAGTGTCCCACTTCAGCATCTTGCACTAAAGCTCTGTGCTAAAAGAGGAGCATCCTAATCGAACCCAATGGTGCACGTACTTCTGGTGATGGCTGCTGTTCCCACCAGCAGAGGGACAGGCTGCTGCCATCCGGCCCTAAGAGCAGCAATGAGGGGGGGTTGGGGCCACACGTCATCCCTGCGTAAGTTGGGAAGGGATGGAAATTGGGAAAGTCAAAAGCTGCTGTGATTATATATGTGAGAAACAGATTAACTCGTCCTTACAGCATCCCAGTGCCGACAAAGCAGGCAGTAAGAAGAGCAGGCAGTGAGCGAGGCAGTCAGGTGCTGCACAGCCCCAAATGATGGGGACAGAGCTCAGCCCTGCCCTGCCGCAAGGTGATTCTCCTGGTGCCCTGGGGAATCTCAGGCAGACTTTCCAGCCCATCCTACAGCAAAGCCTGAGGAGGAGAAAAACCTCCTCGGAAGCTTTCCCAAAACATCACCTCCATCCCATCTCCATCAATCTGCTCCCAGGGCAGAGCATCCTACCTTCACTTCCCACATTCAGACCTGCTTTGCTCCTCCTGAATTCTCAGGCTCCTCCACCTCTCACCACCAGTTTCCCAGCTCAATGCCTTCCATTCCCACTGGCATTGCAGAGCATCCTTCCCTCATTCCCCCCCCCCTCCCCCACAGTCCTGCCTGGCACAGGGCTGTGCAATCCCCACCCCATCTCTGCAGCAGAAGGCACAATAGCAGTTATTAACAACCCCAACTCTCCCCTCTTCGCTCTCGTTGGATTTCCCCCATGAATAAGGCAGGAGCTGCAGTGCAGGACACTGCCCACTCTGTCCCCTGCCACCCCCTCCCCCACAGCAGCAGGGAGGGGGCTCGGTGCCAGCCAGGGCCTGTCCCCACATCCCGGCTGTCAGCACCACCGGCTGCTGCTCCCAGATGCAGTTTCCTTTTGTTCCAGCCCTGCTCAGAGCTATGTGACATCCTCAGAGAGCAGAGCTCCCCGGTACCAGACAGAAGCTTCCAATCCAGAGATTTCAAAGCATTTTCACCACTATTTCAGCACTATTCCCTCCCTCCCTTGCAAGCAGCAGCATCTCATTTCGCAGCTGAGGAAACCAAAGCAATGAGGATGCTGAAGGGTGAGGTGAGTCCCAAGGAGCCTCAGCACCCAATGCACTGATCTGAGCGATGCTCAGGTTGCTCAGATTCAGCTCTGCTGTTCCCAGTCTCACAGCACCAGAGGGATTTCAGGAGAGAACCCCCTTCTGTAGCCACAGCCCTGCCCAAAAACAAGGATGCTGCCGAGATGATGGTTGCTGCAAAAGGACAAGATGAAGCCTAAAAGTGCAAAGGCCAAAGAAGGGAAGCCAAGAAGGAGGGCACACACCCCCATGCACAGCACAGGATTTTCTGTCCTTCCACCAGCTGTGGCTGGAAAACAATGAAAACTCACCCTGAGCTTTCGATCCCCTGTAGAACAAGCAAGCACAAAGCGTGTTGCAGAACCAAGCTCTTGCAAACTCCTCCTGAGCACACACCATCCGTGAGCCTCTGTGTGCTCAATATCCCACCCCCAAACCACCCCACCACACCCACCGGGCTGCAATGCACCCATCCCACACACCACAAAACAGCAGCACTACAACACCCGAGCATGGGAGCGCAAATAGAGCAGTGCTGCTTGGCTCCCCACCTTCTGCTGAATCACTTACTGCATCACTGGAACCGCAGCTGGGCAGTTTCTTTGGTCCTTGTGGTGCTCAAGCCTGAGATGCAGCACACAGCATCAGCTGCAAGCTCAAATCGCTCAGCATCGCCACTGCACCGAAGGCATTCAGAGCCAGCGAGCTGGTAATTACCTCCCAGCAGGTTTCAATACAGCCCGAACCAGCCTTGCCCTGCATTAATTAACGGCACCTCCAGCAGCTCAGTGCTTTTCTGTCAGCCAGACTCCGGCTGCTGAGGGAGAAACGCTTTCCCCTGGGATGGGGGTGGTTGGGTGCAGCCGTACCCACGGAGGGGAGGGCAGGACAGCCTGTACCAGCACACAGGGACGTGTGCATTATTCCTTTTTGAATGGGGAGCTGGGAGCTCTCTCCCCTCCCAGAAACGCTCCTTCCCTGGCCCACGCTGCTGCCAGCTGTGGGAGGAAAGCACTGAAAACACGCTTTGAGCTCTCAGGTCAGAGTTCACATCCACCACTGTGATCCAAGGTAAGAAAAAGATTGAAATAATTCTTCATTCCAGCCCCAAAATCTGCACCTCAGAGACTTTTCCTTTGCCTTCATGGTCCATTCTGCGTTTTACTGTTTTCCCCCCAGCAGCAAACCCCAGCTTTTAAAGAGGCGAGCACCAAACATTGCAGAGAGGTGATTTAATTAAAGAAATGGGCACAGCCTGCATCCCAGTTCCACTGGTAATTAGGAAGCAGATGGGGGAAGGAGGCGGGGAGAGGGGAATCTTTGTTAGGTTAATTGTCTGAAGTCACTAAATGATGTATAGGAGGCCTGATTTCCCTGGAGGATTGTACACAAACTTACATATGGACTTCTGCAGAGAATAGAGATGGGGGGTTCCCAGCAAAGGGCAGCAGAAGATTAAGACTAATCAGGCAAGAACAAAAGTGATAAACCCCTGAAATAAACAAAGCTCCCCTTTGTATCTTCAAATGAGGAATTGACCAATCTGATCCACAACTTCATTACCATCTTATTTAAATGCCATTTCCATTTCCCTGATTAAACGGCATGGATAGCGCTGTCTGTGGCTCTGGCTGTCCTGCAGCGTCCCAACGCTGGGGGTTGAGCTTCAGCAGTGCTCAGCATCACCTTTATAAGGAAACACTTCAGTTCTGCCTCCTGGAGCCTGAAGGTGCCCCCGAGAACCCAATATTTCAGGGCAAACATTGCTTCACAGCTCCCCTCTCCCAAGAATCTGCTATTAAAGCTCGCTGGATGCAATGCCAATGGATACATCCTTATCTCCACGAACAAGAGCACACAATCCTCCCAAACACCGCTGCAAAACTTACCCTTCAGTAGCAATCACAGCCCTAATAACTGCAGGCTGATCAGGGTGTTATTTGTGACAGCTAATTTAACAACAAGCCGACGAAACTCAGTCTAAATAAGGCCCCAATCTAAATAAGGCCCCAAATCCTTTCTCCCCCTTGAAAGGGCATCGTAACCACCATGAACGGATCTCAGCCTGACTCCACCGCCGCGTTTCTCATTAACCCAGCATAGCTGCCGAGATAATTACATGGGCAGCCTTGCTGATCCAGATTATTCAGATTGGGCAACGGCCCAGGGGCAAGCCAGCAATCCCAAGCACATTTCCAACCCTTAGAAAGTGAGAGGAGGGGCTGGAAATGAGAAGGATAAGGGCTGAGTGCAATGGGACAGCAAGAGCAGGACTCTGGACTTGAAACCATGAGCCCCGTTCTTCTCATTTGATTCATAGAATCATAAAGGTTGGGCAGACCATCAACTCATCACTGCTATGCCCAGTAAGCCATGTGCCCCTGTTACTTCTGCCTCTGCTTTCCTCATCATCCAGGCAGGGCTTTCCTGCTCTCTGGTGAAATTAAAACTTGATCTCGTGGAGTAAACCCTGAATAGGTAAGAACTGAGATGAAAAAGTGAATTAATTCAATCTACACAAATGCCTGATGTAGATCCTCAGCTGAACCATTCTGATCCCAAAGCAACCAAACACAACAGAGGGCTGTGAGGCTGCAGTGTCCTGTGGCGTCCCCTAATGATGCTTCCCTGACCCCAGAGCAAACCACCAGCACTCTGCTGACCATCCCCATCCTGAGCTTCACAGCTCCCATAGGACAAATCAGGGAGTTCCACACGGAGAACCAAAGCATCTCCATCCAGCAGCGAGATGCTGCCAGCATCTTGGGTATTAATTTCCCATCATGGTTGCTGCTGCTGGACTGGAAAGAAAGCACATTGCAGCGGTGGGCTGCACAAGGTGCTGGCCTCAGCCATGCCATGGGACACAGCAGCGGGTGGTCAGAGCCAGGGCTGGTTGCCAGCAGAAATAATCCCTGCTCAAAGATGAATGAAGTCACCAGGGATTAACTCAATATCTCTATTGCTTGATGGTGGGGACAGCACTAGCTGCAGGGCTGGGAGGTGGGGAATAATGAGGACAAGCAGAGGCTCCCCGGGGAAGATGAGCCATGCTCTTTTTTTCATGATCCTTGAAATCCCACTGATTGCTTACAGGCTTGTACTGAGCAGGAAGAGATCGCTGCTGCTGGTTCTTCCTTCCCCCCCCAGTGTCCCAAAGAGGCCTTTAGAAGCAGTTGCATTTCAGGGATAATTAGCTGCTGGAAAGAAGATGGGTTCTGCATTTATGGGGTGGGTGCCCGCAAACAGCAGCCAAGGGCAGGGAAAATCCTCAGCTCCCCTCCCAGCACAGACTTGGTGAGAATCCAGCCAAGTTTCTAACCAGAATGAACTAACAGAGCACCTCTTCTGCTTCTGTCCTGAAGGAAACCATGAAGAAAAACAAGGTTATTTTCTAGTATTGAGGCTGTTTCTCAGGATTCTTTTCCTGCTGTCCCTCCTTACGGGACTCCTTTCAGACTGCCACTATCCAAAGAGATGAGGCATAAGGAAGGAGCAGGACCCCAGGAATCTCATCTTACCCCTAAGTGAGACAGGAGAGGAGGTGATTCGCCTTCAGCTCCTCTCCAGGAGGAAGATGTCTCTCGTCTGCCTGATTAACTCTTCAGGCTGCATTCTAAAAACCCTCCAGAAGTCCCAATTAACAGCTTCATACATCTCTAGCCTGTTCTTGAACCACTGCTGCTCTACTCCTAATGTCCCAGAGGCAGTTATGTGCTCATTTCAATTATATTTTCCAGCTTAGAAACTCACTGCACACCAGCTCTGGCTGCATCAGTGTGCAGCCTTTCACTCCAGCATCCCCAGCTGCAAAGCAGGACCCAAGGGTTTCTTACACCCCAGAAAACACACAGAATGGGGCCTCAGCCCCAGCACACATCTGCATGGAGTGCTGAGGACACTGAGCAGCAGAACACAGCCCATGCTCTTACAGCAAGTGAGCTTGGGTCTGTGCTGCTCGGCCTGGCAGTAGAAGGATGGAGCCACAGCTGCCAGCACTGGGCTATAATTAGGTACGAGCACATGCTGATGGCAGCCGAATTCCAAAAGCCTTTCTTTTGCCCTCTAGAGCCCAATGCTGAAGATGCCTATGGATTTGTCACAGATTGCAGTTCAGAAATAGAAAGGCGGTGGCACACATTGCTCCGAGCTGCGCAGCGCCTCTCAGCACCAGGACAATTCGGGTTTTACCCAGGCTTCAGATTCATTTACCTGAGACCAGAACCGTGTTCATCCCAAAGACAAACCTCACAAGCAAAGGCTCCCAGCAGCCCATGGCCAGAGCTGAGCCGCCACCACGTCCCTGTGTGACATCTGCTCAGTGCTGCCCACCCCATTGTGGGAGGTAATTGCGCCGTGGGGCTCCATCTGCCTTCCCACATCTCAACATCTGCTCAGAATCAATAGCAGGGAGCGTCGCCAGCACAGCTCAGACCCCACTCTGCTGAACAATAGTCAGAGACTGCACTTCCACTGCAGAGCTGCAGCTTTCTGCTTGCTGGCACGCAGCTTTGTGGCTGTGCGTGTACTGTACCCCATTCCTGCTCTGTTTCATTTTGCAAGACCTCCTTCTGACTGAGAACCAGGATATGCTGCAAATTGCTTGACATCTATGGACTTGAGGCAGGCAATGGCAGCATTTTCATGCATTCAGCAGCCACAGAATAAATACTCCGTGCTAACCCAGTGCTTCCTTTTAGAAGCCCTCAAGGTTTCTTGACATGAAGAGAAACACAGGCCAGCCCTTGCAATATGGACCCTGCTTGGAAATCAGCACCCAGCCCGTCCTCACCATGCCATGAGGGAAAACACGGCCTCATGCTGGCAGGGCAGGGGAACAAGGGGCAACCTGGGACCTCACATCCCCAAGTGGCACCAGTGCTGCTTGCCCAAGCATCCTGTGGCTCTGCACAGCCATGAAAGCCAAACCTTCCCCCACACTAAGGACAACCAGGGGACTGGTAATGGGGACGAACACCCAGTGACACTGGTCATTTTAGAGGCCATTTTAGAGTTTCCAGAAGCCAGCTCTGTTTTCTGCTAGGAGGTCCTTTGATTGAGCATCTTTGCCAGCTGCAGCTCAGGGAGGGCAGTGCTTACCTGCAGCATGACTACACATAGCAGTGCCAAGCACTTCTCAGCATCCAAACCCTAGCATTAGCTTCGTGATGCTCTCTGCTACCACAGGCAGCCCTTAAGTCAAGTCACACCACTCCTGCCTAAGCACGTCAGGGATTATACACTGAAAAGTTCATTAGTGCCATTTCCCTGCTTATCACAGCCTGAGCCAGGCACGACGAGCTGGTCAGCAGTGTGGACACCATCCCAGGCTATGCTAAGTGGAAGTGACACGCTGCTGCTCACTGCATGGCGGGTGGCTGGAGCTGACACCACGTATGTGCTGCCTGCCTCAAACACCAGGATGATGCTAATCTCTGCCTATGATACACAGGCTGGTCAGCGTAGGTGAAATGCCATCCCATGACAGCAACCTGCTGCAGCATCTCCTCCAACAGAAACCGTGAGCACAGCGGAGATAATACTGGCACCTTTTACCTTACACAGATGTAGTTTTGAAAGGCTCTGTTGATACCCAGAGGAGCAGCAGAGGAGCAGAGACTTTTCAGCCATGCATCAGCTGTAGATTCAACAAGTTGCAGAAGTGACACGATCTTCTTCCCACCTGAGGAATCCCTCCTGGCTGTCCAGCTCCCTCCTTGACATCAGCAAACAGAAGCCTACATCATAAAGCACAGCCAGCAGCATGGAGGTGTCCTACCAGAGCTTTCTGAGAGCAAGCAAGAAGACTCTGCAGCAGCACAAGGAGGAGGAAATGCCGTTTAAAACCAGACAGTTCTCTGGCAAAGGCCAGATTGAATGGAAACTAAATAAGAACCGACAAGCTGACATTTGAAAATGCAATTAGCTGCCTTGTGAAACCACCCTGGTATCTTATTGTTAATTACATGTTTGCTCAGCCTAAGAGACAATACATTTAAGTTTCGTTCTCAGGCTCTTCTGCTTTGACTTCAACCAAGATCTGTGCTCCTCCCACCCCACTCTACCTCACGAGTTACAGCGAACCCAATTTTCACAAAAGGACTGTGTTACTCTGCATTACATAACTGCCATTATAAACATGATTTTTTGGGAGACATCTAGAGGAGCATGTTAATTCTCTAGTTAGGAGTAACTAGATGTCAAGGAGAGAGCTGGGAATGATTTAGATTTGCATGCACTCAGTCCCAGGAAGGTGCCATGCTTCCCTAGAACTGAGGATCCCAGACACTCCGTTGAGTTCAGCTGATCTCCTCCTGCAACCAGAGAATTATTTATTCTTACCCAAGTCCCTGACTCCCCTCTTAATTGAGATTAAGCTGTCTTTTAAATGTATTAGTGTGGGTCACAGATGAGGGCCATCTTAAGGACATGAGCATAAATCACATTTGTTTGTCCTGCAGAGCAAGCTGAGGGCAAGGAAGAAACATTACAGCTGAGCAAACATAGGATCTCCTGGGTAAAGAGCCTGCCAAGAACATTTAGAAAGCAAAGTCTCCCCATCTCATCTCCTGGCACTCATAGGAACCAGTCCCACCTCCATGTGAAAACCAAAACACTGTAGAAAGGTGGATCAATTTGTAAAGAAAGGTTAGAGTAGTGGGGCACACCAGGAAACAGCAGAACATTAGATGCAGCGTTAGGGAGAAGTCTGCTGTACTGAGCTCATGCCAGATTAGCCTCACAGCTGTCACTGTGGTCAGGAGATTTCAGACGAGGTCAACCAAAATGCATCGCCATGTACCCAGCTGCTGATGTGGCTGGAAAGTAAAACTCTGCTGGCCTTGGCATCTGGGTACCAGGTCTGTCAGTAGGAGATGTCAGCCTGGGATATGTAACACAGTACTTTGAAGGACGCTTTATACTGCACACACATTTGCTTTGTAATAAGCACAGCCCATGCACTAATCCAGCTTTGCTGGGCACAAGGGACGGACTTCTGTTTTGACAGAAAGTGCAGCCTTAGATGGTTTATGTTAAAATCCAAATTTACGAGATGGAGTGGAAGAAGGAAATAGGATTATCAATTTATTAAGTAGATTGATTTGATACAGCTTTCAAGAGATTTTTGTCAGTGCACGCCCTACAAACAGCTTCACCGCTGAGGGCATCAAATCCTACCTAGCCACACCGGTCTGAAATTACAAAGAGGGAAGTAAAAATAAACCAAGACTTCAGTTCCCAGGCACTCTGCAAGGCTTGCAATTCAACTGCAGACAGACTGCTCAAAACGACTGCGCCAAAGCATGGTCTGGGGCATGGCTGATGTGTCATGAAAGCATCTGAGGAGCTTCACGGGTCCCATGCATGCTGTCACACATGCGTGGCTACAAAGACTCACTTCTCTCACTCCCCTCCCTCTCCCACTTGCCTGCACACATCTGTGAACACGTCACAGGGATTCAAACAGAAGCCAATGAGCTCGCAACAAGCAGTCTTTGTTGCTGGGTCTGTTAGGAATCTGAAAGCAAGATTTCACGAATCCTGACACCATTTAAGTGACAGCAAGAAAGAGAGCTTTTTCTGTGCCCTTAACTCAATAAGGGTACAGCTCAGCATACAGATGTGCCTTTATCAACTGCTGAGCCATGCTGTGCTGTTGGGCATATTAGTAACTCTTCCAGCTATCACAAACAGGGCTGTGTAATTAAATGCAAGGCAGCTGGTGGTACCATACCCTACTGTGGAACTGTTAAGAGCTCGCAGAACAAGAAGCAGGCTGACTCCCAGTACTAATCATCTAAATTGCTTGAGGAACAGTGACATTTTCACCACTCATACACCAGAGCACAGGCAGCTCCTCATTAACTGAGCAGTCTATAAGTAAAGCTTCCAGGATTGGGTCAAGAGTCAGGAATGGTCTTCACCTTTTCAGTTTGTTGTGCGAGAAAGCAGTGCTGTAATTTCTTTCTCTCCCTTCCCCCATCCTGTCCCCAGGCCATGTAAATATCCAATAAAAGCTTCTTCACAGTTATATGAGGGATGGCAGTCAGCCTACGTACATGAGAAAAAGTGCTCAAAGTGACACAAAGAGAAAGGGGTCTGTTTTGCTTTTTGTTGGTGGAAACCCTTAAGGCAAAGTATCACAAAACAATTCGGCTTGAAAAGGACCACAGCAGGTCTTGTAATTCAACTGCCTGTTGAAAGCAACATCAGCTGTAAGGTCAGACCAGGCTGCTCAGCACTTTATCCACGCAGATCTTGAAAACACCCATCCAGTGAGGATAGAAACAGCCCAGCCTTTCCAAGTAACCTTCTCTACTTCTTAGCATATGCTTGTGAAGGAGAGGGCGCCTTTCACAGAAAAACCCGAGTTCGAAGGGACCCACGAAGATCAGCAAGTCCACTTCCCATCTCCACATAGGACAATCCTAAATTCAAACAATTAATCGTTGCCCAAACACTCCTCAAACTCCAGCAGGCACCTTGGCCTGCTATCCAACCACCCTACCATCCATTTTTTCCCCCCCACCCGACATCCATTTGAAAGCATTGCTTTCAATCTACGCCTGTTATTCCTTCTTCTTGCTGCGCCCGGAAGGGGCGACGGAGCCGATTCAGCACCATGGAGAGCGGCAGCGGCGGGCAGCGCCGCCCCGGCCGACGCCTGGCAGCGCTCCGTGCCCGGGGAACCCGAGCGCCTCATTCACAGGCTGTGCGGTTTTAAACCTCGAATCGTATGAAATGACGAGTGAAATTACGGAATAAAACCCCAGAGGTTCAGCAGGAGAAACTTCTGGCCACAACAATCCCGCTTTTTTTGTTGGATTGTTGGCCGGCAATTGCTTTGTTGACTTAACTTGAATCGACACCTGAAGAGTTATTCACTCGTTGGCAGATGATTTGTTATCTAAGACTGCCCTCTTCAAGAAAAGATCAAATCTTTCCTTTTCCTCTAATTTCCTTCTAATTCCCTTTTAATTCCCTTTCCCTTGGTCGTTTTTGTCCCTCTTTGCTAACCCTGCATTGTTATTTAATCACATTTCCTGGTTAAAACTAGGGGAATGGGACTAGGACTCACAGAATAATCTATGGCTTTGTTCAATATATAAATACTCACTGGAAATAAGTGGAATTAAAATCTTGACCGTCAGGGAGCATATGTCCTATTTGTGCATCCAACAAATGCAGACAACCTCAGGACTCCAAGCACATTAGAAGGAGGATTCACAATGTTTTTTCAAGAGCACTGCCTTCTGAGTAATGCCTAGAAAATGAAAGCTGCTTTTCCTGCTTAAGTAGCAACTACTTAATACAAAGAAAAGACATGAGCGACAGGTTAGTGCCTCAGGTAATCTGCCTCAGTTTCAGAGGCCCTGCATTCTCTTCTTAACTTGGAGCTATTTGAGGTCACTGGAAAGAAAAAAGCAAAAGTAAACATTTCATCACAGAAAGGAGATTTCATGACATTTTTGCAGATTCAAGAAGCATCCTATCCATCTCACGCTGCAATCGCCAGCCCTTCCCATCTGTGCCAGGGCATTTCAGGAGGAATAGAATATGCAGGTTGACAGTGAGATGGTATCATGCTTGCTGTGACTTTGAAAGTCTGTAGGAACCTATCACTCCCCATGCTGGAAGCCTGCAAAACCTACTGTCAAGGAGGCATAAAATAGGAGAAAACTTGCCAGGAATTAAAATAAACCTCCGGGGCTAAACATCTTGCACCAAGCCTCTGGGTTATGATCCTTTTAATGCTGGCATCAGTAAGACTCAGTGTTTGCTTCCAAAGCTGGGTGGGCAGCATCAAGGACAGACAATGCCAAGTGTTGATCAGTTCTACCTACATTAGGCTTTGAACACGTGATCAGTTGTTGCCTATAACGAGGATCAGCAGCGCCAGCTGGAGCAGGGCTGGCATGAGGTGAGACCATACTGGACTGCACAGACTTCCATGCACGAAGCTGGCAAAGCCTCAAATACCACTGCAGACACCAAGACAGGAAGGTGCCTGGTATCACACCAGCTTGTACCTTGACTCCACAAAGCACCATCTTTATAGCACCGATATTTCTCTGTCAGCCTCAGAATTAAGTCCAGCATGAGGGCTGCTTAACCGAGTAAGAGAGACAGAGCAGTGCTAGCAAAGGTCTCCAAGATGCTGCTTTTTGAAGGGAGATCTCCATTCCCTGCTCCTGAGGCTTGCATCCTGCTCTCTTTCCAACTCTGCCTGCAGGCAGGACAGGATGCTTTGCTCTCTGTGCCCTTGGGTTGGTCTCTAAACCACATTCCCAATGCACAGCAAGAATAAAAGGAGCCAGTTATTATCAGCATCAAGGGGGTGGGATGAGGTCCAAAGGAACACAGATGAGGAGCACTGAAGAGGCAAGGTGAAGACGTGTCCCTGCATATCATCCTCAGGAGCTTCTAACCTGCTTTAGCCATGCAAAACCATCTCTGTTCATTTGGCTGCTAATCCTTTGCCTCCTGTCTTATTGACTAGGAATTGTGATCGCCATAAGCAGGGCTGAGGGCTAAATCCTCCTCCATTTTAATCCATAACAACACAGAAAGGTCTCTTTCAGCTCTGGATTTAAATAAAATAAATGAATAAAAAGAGGAGAGGGATCATTGAGCGTAACAACAACTCTGAGTGTTCACTCCGAGCCGGATCTCTGCTATTATGCAACAGCAACCCAGCACAGCAGAGGTAAAAGCAAACATGAAGTTCCAACCTGTTTCAGTAGACAGGGAGGGGAAGAGCAGAAGTCGCCCAACAATATTTAAAATCAAGAGAATGTTTTTTGAAAGGAGCTGCCCACAGGGCAGGGAGACAAGGCAGAACCTCTCTGACAAGATTTGCCAGAGCCTTTCAAAAACTGTAGCTGAATACAACGTGTGGTTTGGGCTGCCTGTTCAGTTTTAAGATACAGGGGAATATTTTGATGAAGGCAAACCAAGGAAGAACAGAGATTCTCAGAAGTACCAGAGCTTATTTCTCCTTCTTGATTTTTTTTGAAGCCTCCTCCCATGCTTTCTATTCAAACACAAGTGAAAACTGATTTCTGTATATAGTTTAGATACATTCTTTGTAGGTTTCCTTGCATTCTGATTTCACTTGAACAAGCAGATCTCCACAGCTTCAGGCCATCCCAGACCTCCCTGAAGCCCTATAGCAATACAGCACAGGGAACAATACAGGGAGCTCAGCTTTGCTGTTTGGGTTTATCTACTTAGAAGGTGAAGTGCTGATGAGACTCAATACCACAATACTGCAAAGACAACTAAATTAAAACCAACACGTCAACACGCACACAGAGCTTCTGTGCAAAGAAGGAAGGTCCATCCAGTCCTGAAATCTCCCTGCTGAATGTCAGAACCACAGAAGTGCCCTAGGAATAAAGCTGTTTCATTTCCCCAGGTATCTCTAACCAGCTCAGATGCAAACCGTCCGCTTGTGGGCTCCTGCCTCACCAGAGCACACCCAGACCAAGACTGAGCCACAGCACTGTGAAGCTCTGTGTAATCTGTACAAAGCCTTCCCTCTGCCTAGGGGGTCTCCGTTTCTACAAGCTCTTCCATTTGCCAAGTCTGCATTTTGACAGAGACACCCTCAAATGACTGCATTTCTGCTAAACGGGGTTAAAGAGATGGGAAGAAAGGAGCCAAGGCACTCGGTGAGCATGAATAATTCACACAGCAAGCTTGTCCCAAGGACATGAGGTCACCCAGCCAGGTCAAAACCAGAGCAATGGAAGCAAGGATTGCTTCTGTGGGAAGTTAAGACCGCCCTTCCAATCCATTTACTGTTTTCCATCAGTATCACCTACGTTCCTGCTTCTTAAGTCCTTTCTTCCTTCTGTCCTGATCCCAGGCTCCTTCACACGAAGGCTGACATTTAATGGGACACAACCACGCTAAGATCACCCACCCATGGCCTCCATGCTCACAGCATCCTTGCAGCATCTCAGACAGCCAGCAGGTGCACAGGCATGAAGGACCAGGCCTCGTTACTTGCTATTATAATTAAAGCTACACGACCACTTCTAATGCCTGTGCACTGCAGAAAGCCTTCATGGTGGCACTTTGCCATCAGCAGCATCGATCACACACGAGCCCCACAAACATGAAGACAATTAGATCACAGCTAGACAAATAATTCATTATGAATTAATACCATTTAAGAGCTCGGGATGTTTTCCATTTAATCATTAGCTCTGAGACAGCATGATTGGATTGACCGACTCAGTTCAAATCAGATCCCTAGCCACAAGCAAGGCAACAAAAGTCACAGAACACCGAGGCCTCAGTAACCTCTGGAGCATCCTGTTGGGTGATTCTGGAGCTTTGTTGATCTGATGGGCTGCATTATCACACAGCTTTAGCTCAAATGAGACAAAGGCAGCTCCCAAGTCAAGCCTGGCAAACAAAGTCCACCTTCAAACTTAACAACTTGAGCCCATCCTCCGCCGCCATGCATTATTTATGTTGCACTCACATTACAGCCACACACACAAAAAAGAAAAGTCAGCAAAGGCCCAGGCCCGAAGCCCTTAAATAAAAAGAAGGCAATGCTGAATTTGGGCAGTTATCTTTCAGGATAGGCCACGCATAGAAGTTGTCTGGAAACAAAGCAGTCACCAGATTCTTCCTTTTGTCCTGAGCGTCTGACAGGAGCACCCTGGAAACGCTGACACCACCACAGCATCCATCTTAAACCAGTCAGGCGTCTGGGCCGGATTTCAATATTGCTGGTTTTTTTCTGCATTATGTGCATCCCTCCGGCATTCCGTGCTGCCTCTCAAAAAGCAGACAAAAATCCCCGCCTGAATTTCACAAATGCTCAATAGCCCACATGCTATTCCGAGGATCCGACCTTGAAAACCATCTCAAAGACAGCATTCAAAAGAAGAAAGAGAAACCAACCCGGGCAGCAAGGCTCACGTGCCCACCCCAGTTCCAAAAGGGACAGGAGAGAAAAAACCTCCCTCCAACCCCTCTTTTAACCCACATAACTCCCCCCAGGACCCAGTTGGAGGCCACAACAAGATGTATGCATGCATTCTCCCTGTGCTCTGCTGCCTAAGGAGCAGCTGAGGCCACGTTAGAGGATATCACCCTGTGCTCAGTGCAGACAGTACCTCTCTTTCAGGCCCACGGGACTCCCACCTCGACCACAGAAAAAACACAACAGAGTTTTCTTCAGCCTCTGCAGATCATTTCTGAGTATTTCCCGGAGATGGAGAACAGCTGAACCGCCCGTACAGCCGGAGTACAAATGATTCAGCACTTTCCCCACCTCCAGAAGCCTGATCGATAGCAGCGAGCCCTTCTGCAGGCTCAGCCAGAGCATGCGGATCCACAGCACAGCATCACCAGCGCTGCTACTGCAGCATCACAGCCCAGGTGCTGCCGGAGAGGCCTCCCAGATAAGGCCAGAGGAGGGGTTTCACCGGCCTCGGGTGTTGGAGAAGGAAGACGCGATTGCAGCCCTGAAAATAGGGGGAAAAGGGGGCAGGGAGAAGCTCCCCCCTGGAGATTTGGGGCTGAAAAGTGCCCTGTCACACCATGCTCCTTACCCTGCCCCCTGGGTTGACACATCAGTGTGTTATCGCTCACACAGACGCGATGTCATGACGTAAGAACAAAAACCCCATCACATGCCTGAGCCCCGCACGCAGCAACCCCCCCACTCCCCATTGCAGTTCTGGCCCATTTCCGAGAGAGGGAAAAAAAAAAAAATGTAAGAAAGGGGGAACCCAGCAGGCAGATCCCAGATCTGTGGGGGGGGGTTTGGGGAGTAAAACAGTCCCAAAGCTCCGGCTGTTCCCGGGGGCACCGAGCCCATCCTCATCCCTCCCCCCCCCCTCCCCGGCCCCGCTTACCCACACCGGAGCGCCGGGATCGCCGCAGCCGGGGATCGCCGCGCCGCACTGCGCGCTCCCGGGCGGGCGAGCGCGCCCCCGAGGAGGAGGAGGCAGGAAGAGAGGGAGGAGAAGGAAGGGCAGGGGAGGGATTTATTAACGCTGCCGCTAATTAGCACCTGCAGCCCTTGCTGATGCTCAGCCCCCAGATTTCCCCACAAACACGAAGAGGGTTTACCCGATCGGGTTCAGGTTCTGATGCTCACCTCCGAGTTTTCAGGGAAGGAGAAAGATTTCCGAGCACGAGGAGTCACTCAGATGCATCCTTCCCTGTCCCGCACGGGGTGACGAAGCTCAGGAGCATCGCAGCTTGGCACCGAGCGAGGCGTCAGCTGGTGGCAATCTGCATTCAGGCACTTTCCTTCCGTGTGCCCCAGCAGAGGCTCCTGCTATCAGCACAGCCATCTCTTCAGTCATTTGGTTATCAGAAATGTCAGGTTAATTAAAACCTTCCCCCATCGAGGATGCACTCACAGTGGGACCTGCCACTTCCCTCGCCGTACACTTTGTTGCCTGACAAATAACTGCTGAGGTTGTGAAATTTCAACGTAGATGCATCCATCCTGCAGGAACACGTTCGTCCTTATTGATTAGGCATTGCTGGACAATGTATATCGAGCATCCCTTCATGGAGTCTGCTGTGAAAAAGTTTGCCCAAAAGATCTACTTGCCAT
Source organism: Centrocercus urophasianus (assembly GCF_019232065.1). Classification (NCBI taxonomy): domain Eukaryota; kingdom Metazoa; phylum Chordata; class Aves; order Galliformes; family Phasianidae; genus Centrocercus; species Centrocercus urophasianus. The sequence goes on from NW_024885000.1 coordinate 3,480,186, forward strand.
CCCATCAATGTCAGTGAAGAAATCATGCACTCAGAATTTGTGTGTGCAACCCATGGGGTCTGCAGGGCCTCCGAAGGGTGGATGGACCTTCATCAGGGGATCTGGAAAATGAGCTGTGCACAGCAGTTTCTCTAATGAGTGGTAGATGCAGTTATACAAAAGCAGAGAGCAGGGGCTGCAGGAGAGCAGTGGCCCAGCTGATACAAATCAAGATTAATCCATGAGGAATAGCTGGGTCTGCTCAGCACAGCTGTTGGTGGAAAGGGAGGCAAAGTCAAACCATAGAGCAAGGAGAGGTCACTACCAACGCCAAGGAAAGAGGGCTTATAAGGTGGGGATGTTTTGCTAACAATGTCACTGAGATTCAGGCTTACCTCCTTTATCACAGAGCTGCTCAGCATCTTTGGAAACATCAGATTTTAACATGCTGTGCTATTTCTGCAGGGCTTCCATAGTGCAGCTCTGTTTAGGGCAGGAGGACATGAAGTCATTCTTCAAGAGTCGCCTCCAACCGAGCTGAGTGCTTCTCCAAAATGCTGATTGCTGTTAACTCCAGAGGAATTTGAGGGCATGTTGTACCTCAGAAGGGCTGCTCAGTGTCCTGCAAAGTGTACTTCTTGTTTTTACAAGCACCTGTCCCATTCTGTCAGTGGTGTTGGTTGAAAAGCAGCCAACATGAAGGAACTGAAGGCTCCATGAAGGAACCTAAATATCCCTTCTTGCTTTTGGAAGTCTCTTTGTAGAGGATTTGTAAGGAGTCCTTGCTGGAAGAAAACACTGCCTGACTCCATTACAAACACTGATCTGCAGCATGCAGCATTGCTCCACTTGTGATAAGAACAAGAAGTTGTCTGCTCTTCTCTGTGGCCACTTCAGAGAGATGCACTGGAAGACATGGTGAGCTGAGCTCTGACAAGAGCCTTGGAGACTGTCTGAGTGCATGTGCATTGGAAACAAAACTAAAAATGGCCTCTTAAAATGCATTTCTGTTGAGGAATAACCCATTTTGGTGCAGCAAGAAACAAAATGTTCAAGATAGAACATTGCAAGCTGACGGCAACTTGAGATAAGCCCAATGGAAGTAGTATCCTGCACATACAAGGCTGTTGTGGCAGCTAACAATTAAAGCTAGCATGAACCTTGGCCCGTGAATGAGGAGAACATCCCATACCAACAGAGACATACATATGTGCAGTGGTTATTGAGCCAGACCTCCCTGCAGGGCAGAGCTGACCGTGGGAGGCAGCGACACGAAGGGCACGTTTCCTCCTCTCCTCTGATTCCTTGCCAGCTTCACTCTGTGCATTTGCTCTCATTCCAGAGCTCTTAGAGGGTCCCTCCCTTTCCTCATCCCTAGAGACCCTCTGCAATCGAATTAACAGGTTTAGCTAGGGATGAGAAATGTGGAGAAATTAGATGAGTTCCTCTCCTCCAACCAATTTCTCTGAAGAAAAGCATTGATCAGCCTTAAAGCATCTGTGCTTGGAGAGATGGATTTGTGTGCACCCTGCTACGACACCCAGCCTTTCAGGAGGAGCTGGTGATGGATGTACATCCCAGGCACTTCGTTTTAATGGGACAGCATCTCCTCCTGCCCCCTAGGACATAAATCACCGTACTGATGCAGCCAACCCAGAGGGGAGAAAACCACGAATAAATCCACTTGTAGCTCGCAAAGCATCTCTAAGGCAAGGATCGGTGGATGTGCCAAATTACCCAGCCGGGCTGGAGACCTTCCTCCGATGCGCTGCTATTCGTTATGCTGTGCTGCCATCTGCTGCTCTCAGCACAACGGCGTTTTCCCGTTCAGTGCGATTATTAAAAATCCACAGAACGCAGCCGTAGTGCCTCTGTCAGGAGGCTGCTGTAAATCTCGCCCAACGCCCTCCTGCAAACCTCCTCCTGCGAGCGCCCTGGGATGTTCTGCAGATGGCACGAAGAACGGGGAGAGCAGCTACTTCGTTTCCTTGCAAAAGCTCATTAAAAAAGATGAGCCTCCTGGCACCGGGCGTGAAGCTTTCTCTTTTCTGTGCCTGCGACACACATAGAGAAGGAAAAGAATTGCAGCAGGGCGAGTTTAGTGGCCCCAATAAAGAAGAGAAACAGCAAACCTGAGTAGACCTCCAAAACCGGCTGGGTTTGGTTGTTGCAGCATGCCATACGTACTGAACAGCAGATGTGCTCCTCTGGTGAATCTTCAGCTCCCTCCCACGGTTCCTCTTATGCTCATGTTGGTAACAAAGAGCACAGCTGTTGGAAAGGATGGTTTTAATTCCCAAGCATTGCTTGCTTTGCCTGCCCCAGGGCAGCTTGCATGTCATCAGGACTTAAGCAAGTGCTCTGCATTCCCTGGAGACAACTTACTGGTGTCAGCCAGCCACGCTCTGGCCTTCATTCTAGGGAAATATTGCCTTCTACTTTTAGCTTTGGAACAGAACCTTTTTGCACAATAGTAGAAACGAGGATCTGCAGAGTTTGCAGCCCAGGGCAAACCTCGGTGGGATGCTGGCTGAAGAGGCAAGGTGTTAATGGCCTGGAAAGGGGTAGAGATGACACAGCTGAGAGCAAAGCCTGCTGCAAACCATGGCAGGTATGCAGCCACCCAGGCCAACAAAGCGTCTCTGTTGCACAGCTCCAGGCATCCTCAGAGGCTTCTGCATTCAACACTGCCTTACTGTGAAACATTAAGCAGTTCAACGTCAACAAAGTTTTGCTCTGACACTGCTCTTTCCAGACAGGCTTCGAGATCACAGACACAAAAGGCAGCATCCCTCCCTCCCTCCCTCTCCTCCAGCAGCGTTGCCTTTTGGGGCCAGGCAGGGCAGCTTTGCCCACAGCTCTCTCTCAGCAACATCACATCCCAAAAGCGTTTTGCAAACTAGAAGAGCATCCCTCCTGTTTCCCTCATTTATTAGCATGACTCTGCTCAGCTGGAAAATAATAGGCCAGCTTGCCTGTGCTTACACTGCTTTGATTGCTAACATGAGCCAGCTGCCTTTTATGCAAAACTTCAGTCATGTTGCCCTGCCATGAAGCCTAAGATGGCTTCCAACACACTCCAAGGGGACAATTTTAAAAGATTGTACTTTCTGAAACACCTTTCTACAAGTATTTCAAGCCACATCCATGCTCTCTATTGTTTATCATGAAGAATAACATTCATTGCTTTTGGTTTGTCTCATCTGTTTTGGAATCGTTGGTACAGAGCACGTATAGGCAAGTATTCCTGCAGAAGTACATGCCAGAATTGGGACAACCTGCCTGGGAGCCCATCTTTAGCCTGAATCGAATTTCATGAGCCTGTTCCACCACTAGATTGCAGCAGAACACCGATTTCTGCCACCAGCACGCTTGGCTGGCTGGGAGAAAGGAGCAGACAGAGGAGTTTGCAGAACTGAAACGTCTTGCTATCACTCAAAAATGTAGGTGAGAAATCCCACAGGAAGTGAACCACAGCAAGGGAAACCACATCACCCACAAGAATGTCTCACACCCACTCTGTTGGGCTGGAAGAATGAAAGAACATCCCTTCCATGCAGCACTGTGTCATCTTACAGCCACTTTGTTTAAGGCACTGTGTTGCCATAAAGGTGAATGTCTCGAGCTCCTATGAATCTGGACTGTGGTTTTCTACTGAGTTTGCACAAACATTTGGCAAACTTGAAACTTGGCTGTGAATCCTTCAAGAGGTGACCTAGAAGAAACTGCTGTACTGGCAAAGTACAGTGGTCCTTAGAGCCCCAGGAGCTGACAGGCAGTGGTGGCTGTCTCCAAACTTCTCTTCTGCAGTTCCCATTGCAGAAAGAAGCCAAAAGCACTGATCCATGCTCAGCACTCTTGAACTCCAGCTGAATCCTTCAGCTGGGATGAGTATTTTAGAGCTGAGTTTTAAGCTTTCAACTTGGACGTGTTGGTCTCAAGCTCTACAGTTGAAGTTTTCTACTGCTGTGCACCATCCATCCATCCATCCATCCATCCATCCATCCGTCCATCCATCCGTCCATCCATCCGTCCATCCATCCATCCATCCATCCATGCATCCATCCACCTTCCCTATCACAACCTGCACAGCTACCAAGAATGCCTTGTGCCCAATTTTGTCACTGGGGGGTGATCCGTGTTGCCTGTTGCATCCAACAGGGACAAAGTGGGCATCCTCTCCTTGCTAGGATAGGCAGACATAACCAAGTGCACCCGAAGAGCAAACCCATTAGCTCTCAGAGGGTCCCTTCACAGGGATTTGCCATATATTAAAGATCTCCTGCATTTCCACTGCAGTCCCAGAAGGCCTAAAACTTTTGCTGTTACCTAGCAGATTTCTTACATTTATAGCAAACTATTTTACAGGGTTGTCTGGAAGGAAGACATTTAGATGTGCAAAACATTCATTAATCATGAATAATTAATAATTAACAATTATTATTTAAAATACCAGGGCAGGAGAAAATCCCAGTGTGGATATTTTTGATTTGTAAATGCCATGGTTTTAATTAAAGGAGAGGAAAGATAATCATCAGTCAACTGGTTTTATCAACTGGCATTCTGGGCTTTGGCTGCTAGATGCCCTACATGGAAAAGAAGAGCGTTTATTCTGGAGCAGTGAGAAGTTTTGAGTCTGAAGGGTGTGCTCTGGTGGAAATATCAAGTCCTGGAGCTGGGAGCCTGAAGATTTCTCATTGTTTGGGCCATTACTCAGAGAACCACCGCCTTGTTCCTACTGCCTTCCAGTAGACGTGCCTTTAGAGGAGAAATGTCCAACTGGGTTCCCTGTGTCTGGCACAAGCCAGTCCTGAAGTGACCCCTCTTGGTAATTTGTGGGAATTAAAGGGTCTGGAGAATGCAGCAACACAAGGGATGACATGGAAGGCCCAGGTGAAAGCACAGAGAGTTAATGCCAGGAGGGAGAGAGGGAGGCATGGCAACTGTTCAGGTTCATACTAAGTGTTAAGCTTCCTTCTTTAAGTCTAAACAGAACTAAAGCACATGAGATTCCATCAATGCTCAGCAGAGTTTTTGCTTGAGTTGAAAACACCACTCCTGCTGAATAGCATATATCTGTATGATAAATGCATAAAGAGAGGGAGAGAAAAGCACAAACTTCCTGCAGCCCTCCTTAACCGGGCGGTGAGCTGAAACAGATTCCACCTGCAGAAAGGCTTCACTGCCAACAGTCACGAATGTCCTTTTTAAAAATTGAAGTCCTGCCTGAATTGAGGCAGAACTTATGAAAGTGCAGCAGAACGGAGCTGCTATGCAATATGTGGGGCAGAGGGAAGGACCCAGGATGCACACAGAAGGTCTTCAGATGTTTACTCCCTTGTAATCCGCAGCATCTTTCCATGACATAGGGGTGTCCTGCCCTTGGGCTGCCCTTGGTGCTGAGTTTCTCACCTCCCAGTCATCAGCCCCTTGGTGCTGGCTCTACTCAATAGCTGAAGACCAAATCCACAACATCAGCTCTCCCTCCTTCACTGCTGTTCTACCTCTGAGCTCTTTGTCATGACCTGGGATGCTTCACTGTCCTTCACACAGCACCCTCAATCCTCCAGAATCAGGTTCATGAAGCCAATCCCAGGAGTCTTTGACTTGCTCACCATTTGTTGTGACAAAAAGCTGCAGAGTGACTCAAGCACACAGCTGCAGAGCCTGCACCAAAGCCTGAATATTGGTTATTGGTTCATTAACCAATAAGCTTGATCCTTTTCAGGCACTCACAGAAACCTGCTTAAGCAGAACAATTAGTACTAGTGGGATTCTTCTATTTCTATTCCCAATCAGATTATCTGTGATGGAGAAGCAGCTGCAGGCAAGGTCCCTTTAGCATGAAATAGCTTGTAAAAGGAAGGTCACAGATCCATAAGGCCTGTTTTGCAGGTGAACATCAGCATCCTATATTGAAAGGTAATAGAGGTCTTTTGTACAAAGAATTCCCACCTGAAATCCTAGAAATCATAGAAGTAGACTGCATTAGCTACACATCATAAATATTGATGCTGTTGCTAAGGGGAAGGAGGGCTGGGTTCAGTGTTAATGGACTGATGTTGGTATGCTGAGAACACTCGAGGGAGCAAAAGGGACAAAACACCTCTGTCAAAGAGAGCTGAGTGTGTTGTGTGTGGCTTTCAGCATCGGGCTGGCCCTGGGAACGTGCACATTTTGTCAAGTGAGCCTTCCCTTGTGCTGCTTCTCCGAGTTTTGGGTTAACCACACTGACCTTGTGATCACACAGGTTGGTTTCACACCTGAGCTTAGAGCAGATCTCCAGGCACAACCTTCATGCTGGGCTCTGGCAGCCAGCCTTGCCACGGAGCTCCAGCTGCACCCCGTGAGGAGGGGATCTGCAAAGTGTTGGGTGCACCAGGCAAGAGATGCCTTCTGCACGACTTGCTGCTGATGGCACTCAGTGAGGATGTGCATTTGCTTACAGAGGACACAGGTCTTGCATTTCCATCACTGGGCTCACACACTGACCTGTGCTTTCCAACCTGGCAGCAGAGCCAGCACTGCCCTCTTCCTGTTCCCCAGTGGCAGCTCCACTCCATCTGCAGCACTCGAGAACTTGAAGAGCCCTTTATGGATTAGGTTTGAGAAGACAAGGCTGATGATCAGTGGCTGGAATTTCCCTCCCTCCTTCCCCCCACATGCATTCTTCTGCTCCCTGCTTTTAATGACTAACAGTCCCAGATGGTTTCCAAATTTCAAGTGCAAAAAGGTGTTAGAAAGGCCGTGCTTCCGTGACTGCTTATTATTCACAACAGAACAAGACTTAGACAGCAAATTGCTTTGTTGATCCTGTGAAGGGAATCGATCCTTGCAGTCTTAGTGCCTCTGACATGTTTATAGCGGTCTAACATTGGGAAGGATGCTCACCTTGGTCCAGCAGGGCTGAAATGTCGCCCAGCTTGTGGTTTCCATACAGTCTTAGTGCTGCTGGGCTCCCTGAGCTGAAGTGCAGGAGAAACCAAGGCTGGGATTAGCTGCTGGGGTTGCAAGGCCAGAAGATACGGGGCTGGCTGCCTGCTCACCTGTGCAAGTGTCAACATTCATACTTGGATACTGAGCACTGTGAGCATGAAAGGCAAAACCCCACCAGAGCCCAGACTTTGCTCCAGGCTCTGCAGCTTGTGTTGTACAGAGCAGCTCTCACTGCAGTTCTGGGCTTTCCCATCACACGGAGGCATTGGTGTCCATCTGGCATTGGCCAAGGGCTGTTTTTCCCAAACCAGGAGTGGCTTTTTTGTTTTGCTTTGTTTTACCAAAGCAGGAATGGGTTTGGTGAGTTTTGAGTTGGTTTTATTCCCTTCCTTTGTGATTCTTAGCACTGCATGGCACAGTTTAAAGCTCACTTAAAGAAAACGAGATGAGAACAAAACACAACCTGAATGCTGGCTGGTGAGAAAGTGATTACTTGTTAATGGAGCAGAGAGTGGAGCGAGATGAGGCTGTCCCAGCCCTATGATTCAGGCAGTAAAACTCCCCACCGGGAGCCTCCTGCACACGCTTTCAAGACAACTGAAAGCCCATCAGAGACAATAACGGCTCATAAAGATGCAGGACACACGTGGGAGTCATCAAGGAGGTGACACGGCTGAGCCACATCACGGGAATCCAGCCGGGGCAGGGAGAGGTCCTGGGTTGTGATGATCCCAAACCCTGTGCAAAAGGTGCCACGGTTCAGCCAGCTCCAGCAGAAGTCAGAGAATTCAGTAATTTCTCAGCTTCACGTTGTGTGCACGGCCCGAGGTGTCCATCCTGGCACAAGGCTGGGGTTGTTTCACAACTCTGGCTGTTTCTGATGGAAAAACACACTGCAATCAATCCCTGATGGGACCCCATTGCTGGGGTGATTCAGCGGTGCGGTTTTACGCAGCTCTCCAGCATCCCCAGAGCTTCGCTGAGGAGCGTGCCGAGGAGAATTAGCTCTGAACGGTTCAGCCCTGCGGCTCAGCTGACAACACAGCCCCGGCACTTTGCTACCCCAGCATCTTTCCTGCGACAGTTCATTGATTATCAAGCTACAAGGGACAACAGTCATAAATTCATTTGATCTTGTTTATAGTATTCGTCTGTCAGACTTCCTCGAATCGATTCCCATTTAAAGCAGAATATTTCTCTCAAGAAAAAAAGAAAGAGAGAATAATCTGTGTCACAGGGAACTTTCCTAAAGCCAACTGCAGAGCTCAGTGCTCCCACGTCCCAGCTGTCCCCATATAGGGGGGTTCTGCCCATAACCCAGCGATGCCCTGGGATGCTCCCCAGCACAATGAGAGAAGTCAATTAATGATGCGCCCATTGTGCTTCTGTTAATTGCACACTGTATTGCTCTAAACAGTAGAAAAAGGGAAAAAAAAATAACCAAACAGGAATGGTTGCTGGACTGGAGTCTTGAAAATCCATTAAAGGATTTATTTTTTATTTTTCATTTTACCCAATACCTTGGGGGTTTGAAAGCTCATCTGTGTGTTACTGCTCCAAATGGAAAACCAGAATAAATGCATATTTGAAGTAATAAAAGCCCTTTCGTACTAAATCCGAGTACAAATTAACAATTACTAGAGCTGTCTAATGCCTTTCTGCCTCAACATTTTCATTTAACAGCCGCTCTTTTATCTTCAATGCTCCAGTTATTTTTTTTCCTCCAAGATATTTATTGTGAGGTTGGGGGGGGGGGGGGGGTTTTGTCTTTTCCTTTCTCCCTTTCTTTCTGATTTAGCAGCAGGAGGAAAGGATTTTATTTGAACAGAGGAGGAAAGGAGCTCTGCACTCCTGGCTCAGAGCCCTCACTGTGCTTCAGACCTGGTTGGGTTGGGGTCTGCATCCTGCACAGATGGGTTTCAGGGCCCCTGCCTACCCTGGGCATCACTCTGAGCAAGGAAAAGGCAGCTTGGTTGTTGCTGATTAACACCTTCATGAGTGCACACCAATGGCCAGAAGCCTCTTCTTGCTGGCAGATAGCAAAGGGAGATTGGGAACAACTCAACCAAGAGGAAATTTGGGGTGGATTTGCTCATGAATGTAGGAGAGGTGGGAGGGTCTGACAGCAGAAGGAGCATCCTGGTGCTGCTCACTCACCCAACAGCTTCACAGTGCAGATATAATGGAGGAAAGACGGTGCTCAGGTGAAGTCTCTTCCTTTCTTGGAGGCTGAGCATCTCAAAGCACAGATGGAAAACAAGGAATCAGCGGTGGAGTCAACCAAGGGCACGAGAACAGTTACCCCACTCACACTATGCGTGCTTCCTCTGCACACACCATTAGGTTTATGGGAAGCACAGAGCACAGCTGGGCACCCATAACAGCAGCTGATTAGAGCTCTGTAAACAGGCAGGGCTGAAAAAGGAATAGTGATGGGGAAGCCTATCATACTACCAAAGGGGGCATTTCCCAGTTTCCTGGAGCTGCAGCAGCTCCTATCCTGCATCAAGGCAAGTTGCCAGCGCCAAGAGTCAGCACAGAAGCACCCCAATCATCCCTGGGTGCAAGGAGAGAAATAGAGGGAACCCGAAGGAAACGCACATGCTAAATGCTGTCCCTTTTCTCAAACCTTTGCAGAAGGGCGTGGAATGTTGCTTTTAAAACAGTAAAGCAATCTGCATATTTTGCATAACTTAGCAGGAGTGTTTTTCCTCTTCCACTGGAGCTGTGCACAGCTCTGCTTTGATCCGGCTCCTCATGTTGATGCAGCACAAGGCTGAACCCCTCTGGGACCACAGCAAAACGAGCAGCCAGGACACCAGCCCATAGCTCAAGAGAACACTTGAGCACTGCTGCTGCTCTCCCATTGCCCACCTTGGCATGGTGCAATGCCCATCCCCTCCATAAAGCACGTGGAGATCCCAGCTGGAGCAGAAGACCTCCAAGAGCCCTCAGCCTGTACTTCTCCATGTGACTACTTGGCATTTCAAGATGCAGTTCCCTTTCATTGCCTCTCTGTCTCACCAGGGAGGACGGATGATGTTTGAAATTCAATTCATTCCAATCAACAGCGGTGGCTCGGAGGGCAAATGGAGAAAGCCAAGAATGCTGTCTCAGTTAATAAGATAACAATTTAGCACGTGGTGGAGCTTCTTTCCCTCTTCCTCCATTCAAGCAGACCAGCAGATGCTTGGAGTCGCCTTTAAGTAATTGAGTAGAAAGGCTGCCCTGATTTCAATCCCCCATCCACCCTGTTACCATCCAGCAATGCTTCTTGTCACCAGCCAACGGCATTTAAAATATTTACGGCCCTGTCCTTTCCCTGGGGAAGGATCAGAATAAATCATCGTAGCCAGCAATAAATCAAAAATTAATCTCCCGAAAGTGCGAGGCCTGTCCGATCCCTCAAATAACAAGCAGTAGAATTTATCAAGTAAATTGGTGCTGGTGTCTGCATGGCATTGCCAGGGGTGTAATGGATGGGGTGGAAGGGCAGACAGCCCAGGTGCTCAGGTACTGGGGAGAAAGGCTTTGGGATGTCACTGGGGTCATTCCTGCTGCTGTCCAAAGCAGGAGCTCATCCTTTCCTTTCAGAAAAGGATTTGGATGGGGCCACATGAAGGAGTTTGCACAGCCTTGCTTTGAGCCCAATCTTTGCCATCCCTGGGTTGAGACATAGAGGATGGAAGGCACAAGGTCCTTTATGAGACAACAGTTTTCTCTCTTCCAACTTAAACAATAAATAAATACACTCACCCTGTTGGCATAACCCTGCTCTAACTCTCACTCTCAACGTTTTGCAGCATGTTATTCACCTACACCTCCATTGCACTGTGTTTGCATGCACATTTACTACATGATTTTCCCACTTCATCCCCCAGCTGAGAGGTAACCACCCCACAGATGGGGGCCCAGTAGGACAGGCACCCCGTGCTCAGATTGCAGGCTGCGATGGGATGCAGATTTTGCTGGCACCAAGGGAAGGAAGGGCAGGTCTCTGCAGATCCCTGCTTGGAGAGGAAGCATCTCACTTGTCAGTAAGCAGAGCTCCAAACGGTTCTTGGAGGCTTTGATGTAGATCACATGTAGAAACAGTACAAAGTAGGGAGCAAAGAGTTTTGCTGAAATTCATGCAGTCTCCAGAGGTTTTTCTTTCTTTTTGATGGTAAGAAATGCGCCCAGAAGTGAGATTTGCTTCCCCAAAAAGCAGTTCTTCGTGGTCATGCAGTCCCAGGACCCACTGTAAAACTCCACAGCTGCAAGCAAGATGGAAAACCACCCACTGCAGCCCACCACCATCACAACAGCCACCGACCCGCAGCTCTTTTTATTACAGCCCTTTAATAAGCTGAGTTATCTGAACACCAAAATAGCTCCTTCTCCAGCAGTTCACATCCATAATATCTGCTTTTCCTGTAGTGGAGGAAAAAAAAAAATTCCTTTTGATCTCTTTTTTTCCCCCTCTTTCAAGCACCAAATTAAGACCGAGCTCCTATTTAGTAATTGCTCCCAATAGGCTCAGTGTGAGCACTCCCTGCTGCAGCTCAGGATCTAGGTTTGGTCAGCCTGGTAAGGGACAGATGAAGGAATGAGAGGCACTCACTGGGATGACCTCAATAGCATTAACATTTATCTGAGCAGCCGTGGTTGTGCAGAGACCCCTGGTGCACATAGGGCTCTAGTGTCAGAACAGTCCCAAATTCACTATTAGTTAGGTTTCTAGGCGTATTTGGAGTCTCTGAACTGCAGACAGCATGCAGATACTTTGCAGTGCTCCCAATAAACGTATGCAAACACTGGCTTTTTAAGAAACGTGATTTATGTGGTGCTACAGCTGTAGGGCTGGCTAACCTAAGCAGCAAATTAACTTGGGAAGTGCCAGGGTGCATTAGTCTGACAGACAGGGAAACAGCCCGAGCCAGGTCAGCAGAGCAGCTGGTGCCTTAGTGTTCTCCCTAATGGAACCAGGAGATCTCTTGAACAATAAATTAATCTCTGTCGATACGCACACAAGGGGTTCCCTGACAGCCGGGTTCTCACCATGATCCCTTCTCTCCAGCACGATGCACAGGGATGTGCACTGAGATGGCAGCCCACAGCTGTCCCTATGCATCCCCTGCAACGACCAGGGCATCCCCAGGGCTGCTTCGTTCCTCCATAACAGCAGCGATGATGCAAATCCCAAACCAGCCTGCTTCAAGACACCACCCTGGGCTTGGCCACGACCTCCTGAAGTGCTGTGTGAGGAGGCAGGTTTCACAACTCCTGCTTTCTTCCACGGTGCTTAACATCAAGACAAAATTGTTATTTACAAAGTTATTCTGAAGTTGTAGCAGCGTTCTCATGAAATTTGCCAACTCCATACACGTGTGGGCGTGCGTTGACTTGAGGTTGTTTTCTTGTTGTGAGTTACAGAGCTGAGATGGCTCTGTTCAGAAGTCTCCTTCCATCTCATCTCTGCAGCCAGCTATCAATCACACTTTAGTGGCCCATCCATCTACCATCTAATTATCTACCTATGATATTTTATGCCTCGGCTATCCATCCACATCCCTATTTATCTTCCTACACAAACACACACCCAGCCGCTCAGACTAATTGCTCCTTCAGTTGCCTTTTCCTCGCAGGCACTGGGGAGCAGACAACCCTGTGGGCTGGGATTCCTCCCCAAGCAGTACTTGAGGACCTAACCAAGATGTGCTTAGAGCCACAAAACGATGTTCACACAAAGAAAAATCCATATTGTCCCCAAATATCCACGAGCTCTCATTTGGCAATCCGTTCGGTCAAGCTCAAGGATGAGCCCACATTTATTCATACAACCAATCATTAAGGTTGGAAAAGACCTTTCAGAGGTCCAACCATCAAACCACCAGCAAAACTGCCCACTAAAACGTGTCCCTAAAGAAGTCTTGTAGCACTGGAAAGCTTGTGTCTGCACAGAAGTGTTTGCAGAATGAGGGTTAGGGCTCTGCACCTATGAGCACATTGAGCACAAGGCATCCGCGGCCACATATATTTGCATTGGACCAAGAACAAAAGCACACACCTAACCTGTGCCAAAAGCCAGCAGCAATACAGGCATGCACAGCACCCACGTTGACAAATTCAACAGGCTTTCACTCATTCTTCATTGGGAATTGGTACAGACCCACACCCAGCAGTGCACAGAGGCAGCCACTACCACCGTATTTACAGCCCTATCGTTGATTTACACTTGGCCAGTTCCATCCTCACCCCACACTCTTTTTATATGGCATTTCCCCTGCTCCCATTTGTTTCTCCCTTACAGATGCCACACCAGATGGAGCTGATTGGACATTAGAGCTGTCCTAGCAGCATGGAGAACATCTCAACGCATCGCATCTGGGGCTTCAGCAGCCCAGCACCCCAGCCAGACTTTCCCAAAGCAGCAGCAAGTTGTTTACAATGGTATAAATAGGCTCTTTATTCCCCACAATTACCACCAAGAATGTATAGAAAGGGAAGCAGAAATTACGAAGGGAAAACACTGCAGATTGCCTCTCCACATCGCCGAAGCTGATGCAGAGCTGCCTCTCGTCCCAAGCAGAGCGATGCGCTCTTCCCCAATAGGACAAGGAAAATTCATCCCCCGTTGGGGCATCACTCACAGCGTTTGGGAGAGGCATTTTATGGTCACACAAGGAGAGGATGAGCCAGAGGGCAGCACTCATCGCTGTCACAGGGGACAAGGCAGAGATGGAAGGAAGGAGCACACTCGCTCAGAGGTGCTGAGCTTGTCAAGGCGCAAGGAGCTAAAATTGGTGTCTGCCTGACGTGCCAAAAGAACCTGAGGCTGCCACACGATTACACTTCCAAATACAGCGATGTTTATCCCGCAGCAATTTTCCATAATTACCCTGACAGCACCTGACAGCCCCACATCAGTGCAGCAGAGCAGACCCTGGCAGCTGATCCTTTGGGGCATGCTGCTGACTCCCTCAGACCCCCCTGTGCAACCTCCAGGGTCCTGATTATTTCTGATGGCAGAGCCCAGCTCGGGAATGCAGGATCTGGACAAGCACTTGTTCCACCAGAGGTGTTTTCTTTCCCCCCCCCAACAGCCGCAGCAGGACAGAGCGAGAGCCAAGCAGTGACATTCACAGTGCACAGCCTTGGGTGATTCCCAACTGCCAACTGAGCAGGAAGGAGATGGGATCAGGTTTATCCCAGTGTGGGTAAATAACACAGGGGAAACACATTTACCCACCTGAGGCAAAGGATGCTCTGAGCCACAAGGCATTCCAACTTGCTTTTCTTCACTGGCTCTGGGTGGATTCAATTCTAAATTGCCTTACCTTTTGTAACCTCACAGGGGCTTTCCCCTGTGAGACTTATCTAAAAATCTTCCATCTCTGCTATTAACTCAGTAAAAATTTAGGGATTTTTTTTCCTCCTTGGGGAAAAAAGAAACCCAACAACAACTTGGTTCTCATCAGAACAACAAACAAAATAATGGAAGTTTGAATTTCCAAATGAAATGTTTCATTTTCTCTTGTGTCAGTCAGTTCCTGGCCTTTCATTTATCAGGTGGTTGATGAAAGCATTGCATGACATGGAAACCAAAGCCCCAGATCTTGCAGTCACCCCAGGGGTTTTGTACAGCCAGCCCCCTCAGGTCCTCCTCTGGGCCCTGGGTTCCCTGCATCACCTGATGGTGCAGAAATCCTGCCTTGCAGTGGCACTGTTCTTCCTGCACCCCCAACTCCCCTCCTGCTCTCCAGATCTCTGCAGAGAACATTGCACAGTCCCTCCCTTCCCCAGGAATCCCTTACTGATGAGCAGGGCCATATAAAACCCCTACCCATGGCGTGCATTACAGGATGCCTCCAGGGTCATTTCTCAGAGGCACAGAAGTCCCAGCGATTCCCAGCAGCACTGTCAAGTCTTCTGGTCCCTAACAGGGAAGAGGGGGCTCCCCTCTCCCTTTGGAAAAGTCACCTAGGGAGGGAATGAAAGGAAATGCTTGGGTCAGATGTGGTCTTGTTGCAAACGTGCTCTCCAGTAAGCCGTTCCTCCCACAGGACAGCAGGTAGCAGGACAGCAGCATGGGGAACATCCATGGCCTCCCTCAGCTGAGCTTAAATTAATCTACTTGGCTGTTTTGCTCTGCACACAGCACAGGGATGAGGGGGAACTGATCCTCCCCACCACTGCTCCATTTCTACATCGCAGCAGCCAAAAAGAAATGGAGGCTCCAAAGAACCCAACGCCATCAGTGATCTACGGCTGCCCAGGCAGTTTGTGCAGGGAGGTGATTTAGGAGGCACTTCAGGCATCTGCCCAGTGCTTAAAGTGCAGATCAGCAGCAAGTTCAGCACATGGCTCCTCACTGACCGAACACTGCATGCTGCAGCAGTGCTAGAAATAGGGCTTCCCCCACGTTGCCCCAAGAAGCCTGGTTCCTGGTCCTTTGGCCATTCTAGGATTCTCAGTTCTGGTACCCAGGAGAGGGGAAACCAACACAGCTCTCTGCCCTAAGAGCAATGCTGTGAGACGGAAGGTCCCAACGAGGCACTCATCTCAAAGATGCTTTATATCCATCCTCTGGTTCACTGGTGTTAATCGACCCTGATCCTGCAGGGATCGTTTGAGACGCTCAGGCCACATGCTTACACAGGCAATGGGTTCTGACAGCGTGACATAATGAAAGAAAATAATACAGCTCAGCCTGAGGGATGTGGAAATGGAAGTTTCATCATCCGAGCTGCCTCTTCTCCTGACCTCAGCATCCAGGCTGATAATTGGGTTTCCACGGATAAAGAAATTGGGTTTAGGACCAAGCACGACATTGAGGACAGCTTGTCCCAGGTATACAGAAGTGCCCATATCAGTACTTGCATTCAGTGGTGAATGCATTCACACACGGGCAGCAGGTGAAGGAACCAGCCCTGCAGCTTGGACGTGGCTCTGTGATATACAGAGAGGCAGCTTCTGTTTGCTTATGGGGCTGGGGCCCTTTTGCACAGGTTTCTGTACAGAGAAGGAAGAAATAATATTGCACAGCAAGCAAACAGCAGAAGGAAGCAGCAAAGCTGTTTGTGCTACTTCTGAGCACCAAGTAGGTACGGAATGAGGAGCAAACAACACAGGCATTGCACAGGGCAGGAGAAGCACCCACGGCACATCTCAGAGCAATAATTCCTGCTCCAAAAGCTGGTGCAGACCAACCTGGTGAGCAGCATCACTATTCATGCAGGAGGCTTTGCTTTATTCCCCCATCAACAGCAAAGACGCTGAGCAAGTAGTTTGGAGCACACAGACATAACGAGCTGCCTCATTATTTATAATAACACAGTTTACTCCCTTTCCCATACATAAAATGAGGCAGTTTTTTGGTGAGGACAAAGGCTGAATTCTTACACAATCAGAAAGAAAAACGGTGAGGTTTCAGAGAACCTTCTGCTCTTAGGTGCATAGAACCGACCCACGTACTTCAACCAAACCTTAGAGATGCCCACACCGACTCTTTTTTCTGCCACGTTTCTGTTTTTCTAATGCAGAACCCACACACCCCCAAGCCTGAATAGCATACAAGCTTTGAACATGCACCCAATGGCATTTTACATCCATGCACCTTGCAGGTTCCCACGTGCAGTGAGCTCACTTGTACCAACCAGAGGGGACCCACAGTATGATGCCATCCCAGATGTGGGTCTCATCCCCCCCTGCAGCTCCTGCTGCAGTTCCAGCTGCTCTCTTGCACAGCCAGCACTGATGCAGCCTTCAGCCACATCCCTCACCTACTGAGGGAGGCAGCTCTGATGCCTCTAAGATTTAGATGACAGCATAATGTCTAATATTTTACCCTCCTACCATGGCATATTCATTTGCTGTATGCCCAAACACGAACTAATTAGTAGAATTAATTAGCACAATGCTGCAAAGTGGGGGAAAAAAAAAAAGATGAAGTAGAAGTGGGAGAAAAGAGACCAGAGTGGGAGGGATAGGGAAGAAACAGAATACAAAAGACCATGGCAGTTGAGAAAGACAGGCTGACAGGAGGTTGACATAAAAATAGGAGCAAACTTGTTTTCCCTTATTCATGCACAGCTCTGTATCTCAAGAGATGAGGACAGGATCCCACCTTGGGAGGAAGTGGCCTCCAATGGGATGTGTTCCTCTCCTTCCCACAACAGGGATGTGTTGATGCTCTCCCAGCACAGACCAATAGCACAAGGAAGACTGACACGCCAGGCACTGCATGGCTGCCCTACCATCACCTTTCAGCAATTTGGCTTTGAGGCAGTTCCTAGGCAGTGCTTCATGCCACGAATCCCCAGCACCTGGTAGGGATGTGTGCTCCCATACGTCCTGCACGCATTATCCCACACACAGCGAGGTGCTGAGCCACACATCTGCCCTTCATCCACGCTCTCCTCCTCATCCCCAGCATGCAAACACTCCCCACTCCTCTTCTCAGAGGGAGAGCAGCTCACGCTGCACAGAACAGCAGCTCTCAGAACCACACTTCTCTCCCCCAGGGAGAAGTCATTTCCTTTGCAGCCAGCAGCACAGTTTGGGTTTTCATCTTCTGGATGAGCGGTGGGGAGGATGAAAGTGTTGGAGGATTTCTCTCTGCCTCCCGGACTGTGTTGTCCTATACCACATACTGTGGATGATAAGGCATTAAGGCTCTCAACCAGTGAATTTCTCAAGGCAATATTGACTAAAAGGTTTCCTTAAGTGTCCCCTGATAGGCAGCGTTTGCTGGAGCTGAAAGCCAGCAGCGGGCTGAGGTTGGATGTAGGAGATCTGCTCTCAGTGCCCATAGGCAGCCAGTTAGCAGAGCACCCTTTAATTGCAGCCATCCCTCCAACCTGAAGCAGAATGGCATCTTGGAACGAGAAACTCATCCCCATACAAAGCCATGGAGAGGGAGAGACAGCAATGGGTATGCCAGGGGTGGATATGGGGCAGGATGTTCCTTGCCTCATCCAGAGCCAACCAGCGCTGATATCTTCAAGTTTCAGGCTGTGCTGAAGCCTCATGCAATGGGTCACATCTAAATGCATCCTTTTTGTAGGCAAGAAGATGACAACAGTCAGTCTCACCCTACTGAACCTGATGCCCCTCCTGCAAAACACATCCCTCCAGACACCCTTTCAGCAAATCTCTTCTTTAATTAACTTCCTTGCAGCTCCCAGCCCCACTGATCAGCCAAGGGGCAGCAGATGGAAGTGAGACAACGGGCACAGAGCTCACAGGATCTGAGCCACAAAGAGGACAAGCTAACCTCATTCACGTCAGCTGCTAAGCTTCAGAGTCACAGGAAAAACGACAGTAAAATAACAGAAATAAAGCATGTTCTTAAAGCTTTCCTCATTTATACAGCCTGGAAATGTCACCTGCACATCTATGGATGCTGGGTAAGTCCTTACCTATAACAGGTATAGGACATCAGGTGAGGTGTTGTGAGCTTGTTCCAGCTGTGTGCCTGATGCTTATTTCAGCCCACCATCAGGCTGGGCTTCCTTCTGGCATTGGGGTCTGCGCTGCTTGGAGCCTGCGTGGGTCACCTTTGTCACCTGAGCACACAGGGGCTGCATGGCAGAAGCCAGAACTCCCCTTGGTTCAGGATTAGAACCCCCCCCCCAAACCATGTGCTCATCACTCGCTCTGCCCTCTACTATCAGCCCTCGTTATCCAAATAATTTGCTGGGACAGTGGGAAGGAGCTGATTAGCAGCAAACAGGAAGGAGCTGACACTTCATGGCACAAATCACAGGGACAGGAGATAAGAAGGACCCTGAGCACATCAAGATAATGCTGTCACTGCCTCAGTGGCAGGAAGGAGAGCACGAACACCTTGTGCAGGAACATCAGCATCTCACCCAAACATGGAGGTACATATTTACCCTGACAGATAAGTGCACAGTGAGGGCAGCCAGCACTGCTTTCTTCTCCCAACAACAGGAGGTGGGGAGGTGTATGAATGATTGCCTTGAATATTACCTGGGGGTACCCAGGTGAGAGCCCAGCTTGGAGCAGATGGGGACACTCAGACTCCACACACAAGTGGTGGGGGAAAAGCAGGTTTTCCATGTTGAACAACCCCAAAAAGCAAGGGACTGTGGGGCATCCCCAACCTGGCACACATGGCTCAGGACACAGCAAGGCTTGGCACCTGCCACTCGTTCATTTGTGCCATGCAGAGATAGGAAGCTCCCCTGACCCATGGCTTCAGCTGCAACAGCAAATCCTAATCCAGGAATGACAAGACAAGCCATAAACCTCCAGGCCACAGAGCTCAGGGGCTGTGGTCAGTGTGCTTTCCTATCTGTGTGCAAGAATGGCTCAGACAAAGGCATAGCAATGACAAATCACACACCCTCCTGCAATTACAATCACAGCATGGAGGATGCATTTCTGACCCGGCAGCTCCAGCAGGGCCCTCTTTGAACACAAAAACCTCTCTCTTTGTTTATTGCATGACACATCTGATGACACCAAGCACACATCAGAGTGGCTAATTGCCTGGAGTATTCCAATGGGTGCTACTTTGCTGATCATAAACTGATAAACTGCCTGCGAAAGGAAGATTACTGATAAACACGCTATCCAGCCTCATCATATAAATAATTGGTAGTATTACAGATGCTCAAGCCAGGACAATTAGGACCTGAAGGTTGTGCCATATGTCACAGCAAAGCTAATTTCTCCAAGCGTTGCAGTGAGGCCTATTACTCAATGCCACAAGCTTCCTTAGAAGGGAATTTTGGCTTGCTGTAAATCAGCATAACTGTTAGAGCATGGGGACACTGATTTATGTCGGGTGATGAACTTGCCCATGATATGGGTCTGCAGTTCTCCAGAACATTCATATCTGTGTCCACATGGACAAAACCACTGCTATGCCTATGATTTGAGATGAAAAATAAAGCAAGTGGTGTTACTTACCCATCAAAAGCCCCAGGCTGGCAAAAGAGCAAGATTTGGCAATTGGAACAAGCCATTAGTAGACAAAATAATATCTGTTCTCTTTTGTAAGTTAGCTGAGGCTGAATTAGCAAGATGTGAAGTTAATAAATGCAGCAGTGAAGTGCTGTAAGTGTCACCTCCTGACCACCCAGTTTTTGGGTTAGGACAAGCATTGAACAGCATCACTTCACGCATGGGAGCAAAAGACACGAACCCAACCCTCCCAAAAGCCAACCTGATGCACGGGCCAGCTTTTCTCCATCACCATTGAGCCACAAACCTTCAGGAGATGGGAAAAGGGGAGGGGGAAGCAGCAGTGGATGACTCAGCCTCCACCACATTCGAGCAGCCGGAGCGGAGGATGCTGTGCCTACCTGTGTGCTCACAGCCTGCTCAGAGGGGATCCTGGGGAGCACACACAGCAATAAGTGGGAATCTCCAGAAATCCCCGAGATCAGGCTGCGTGGAACAGGGCCAAAATGGGTTGGTAGTAAAGCTTGCTACAAAGCAAGCAATTGTGCCTGCACTGTGCAGACTGATGAGCGCAGGGGTCACCCCAGGCTTGCTTGACACTCAGCAATGGGCTGCCCTGAGGCTGCAGAGAGCTGTGCCAGGGCCTCTGCTCTTCATGTCCTTAGGGGAAAGGCTTTGCTCACAGCCACTGGAGCAGGACTCTTGCCAGCTCCTGTATGAGAAATGAAACAGAGCTCCAGACCATTCCATTTCCTGCAGGAGAGAGCTTGTTAAAACAGTGAGCATCCACCCACTGCACAGTTCTGCCCAGGGTTTGACTGCTCAGCAGCAATGGGCAAAGGCTGCCTGGTCACAGCCAATTCATGGCATCCTGCCTTCAGATTCTTCAATGCCTTGCAGGCTGTGCTATAGAAACTGTTCTTCTCTTGCACCTTCTGAAGCCATGCAGGACCTGATCACTGATTTAATTCAAAGCAGGATAGCAGAGCTAATAAGCACCAGCAAAGCAAGCATTAATAAGGCGCTATAAATATCTGTGTCCCTCTCAGAGGCAGCAAGGGGGGCTCAGCTCTACGCCTTGCAGCAAACCTAAGGCTCAAACCCACACAGAAATCCCCTCTGATCCACCATGGGCTCGCATTATCCACAGCACCAGCTCTTTTAATTTGACATTTTCCTCCAGCTTTTCCAGCCGGATTCAAACTCCAGACACCAAAAGAGAAAGAATTTACATTTCCAATTCACAGGCAATACAGTCCATTAGGTTTAACAAGTGAACGAACTTCACACGTAACCTACAGCAAGCATCAGCTCCGTGGCTATTCATTTTAACTGATTACCTCGTTTGCTATATCTAGGAGCCCCTGGCGTGGCCATGGCAACTGGTTTTGCTTAAACGCAGCTGAACAGCAAAGTTAATTTTAGATTAGGTGAGGAGGAGGCTGGTGCACCAGGGGAAGCTCAGCACTAGATTCCTCTTCTCCTTTGCTAAAGGAACCTGCCCTGTCCTGCAGATATTTGCTATTGCCCCAACCCTCAGGGGCCGTGCAGCAGCATCCCCCAGCATTTGGGCATCCCCACGGCTGTGCCAAGCTGTGGGCATTGCTGCACCACACCATGCGAGTTCCTGCATCACCTGCAAACCCCCCAAGCCACCAGCACACACTGTCTCCTCGGTGAGATCAGCTCCTCCTCCTGCTTCTCGTGCTCTCCATGGAGCAAAGCAGATGGTGTGGCTTCTCACATCCTGGGTGAGCCTAACCCAGGTGGGCTGCTGTGCCCTCGCCGTTCCGGCACTGCATACATCACCAAAATTATTTCCTCTCTCTGTTATAAAGGTGACTGAAATATCAGTTAAAAACAACAACTCCAAGCCTGGGGATTGATATATCCCATCTCAGCACACTCATCTACATATATTCATGTGAATATTTATACCACGGCCAGAAAAAAAAACAAAAACCACCCATAAATAAGCTAAAAGTGACCTTAAATATAATTACTACTTTGGACCTAAGAGGCATACTTTGGTTGTTCTCTTGAGAATGTGAAATAGGTGGCAAATGGGAATTTCTTTGAAAGAAGCCTGCCTGTTACTGAAGTGCTTCTCCAGCAAAACAAGCAGTGCAAGACCATTTCTGAGCTCATTTTCCTGATGATTTCACTCCAGCTAATGCTTACCACCCCAGGCAGCTCCTTCAGGTGCCGACCTTCCTCTGCTGTGTGGGTGTTCCTGCCCTCTTCACTGCCTTCTCTTGGTCCCCTGTTCCACCCAAGGAGTGCACAGGGGCCCCATTGCAAAGGTTTTCCTTATTTCTTGTCATAATTTCTGCTGCTTTAACCCAGTTGGAACCACCTTGTCCACGCAACCTGAAGGAAGGGCAGATCCTACAGGCACAGGCTGCATGCTCAGAGCTCACCCAGCCCCCCCCCATGCACACAGCAGCATCTGTTCCTCAACCTGCCCTCCCATGGGCCAGAATGAGCTGCCCTGATGGGCACTGCAAGCCCACAGGTGGGAGAACATCTCCAATATCAACAGCAGTGTTTACTACAGAGCTGTACTTACGATACATATACACTCCTGTGTTAGCATTTCTTTAAATATACCCCCACACTGTATGCAAACCATTGCCATCTATTAATATAGAGATATGCTGACGTGAGAAACTGAAACAAACACAAAAGACCAAAAGCATGCCTTGCTTTGGCTCCAAACTCTTGCCTAGCATAGCAAGAATACATCTGCCCACAGTCTGCCTGCTGCAGCAGTTGTTGTGCAGCAACGAGCATGGCAGCATGCCCAAGCCCTGCACCCAAATCACAAGCAATGAGCAAGGAAAGAGCCTGGCCCATCTGATGAAAGAGCATTCCATGGCTCTCAAGTTGTTTTCTGTTTTGGGGTGGACAGATCTGCTGCTGCACAGCAGCATTGGGGTACATCAAGGGCTGCAGCTCCCAGCTTCTCCCATGCAGGGCTTGACCAAGCCCAGCTCTGTTTGCACAAGGTTTGGAACCAAGATGAGTGCATTGGAATTCCTTTCATTTAGAAAGTTGGCCAGGCCAACTTTCCAATCCAGCCAGGCCAGGACTTCTGAAGGGAATGAAATAACCAGGAATTCTAGCAATGTCAGGGGGGGGAAAGGGGGAAAGGAGAGAAGAAAGAGAGAGAAAAGAAAGGCATCATCTGTTACAGTCTTTTCCAGGAGACAGTTAAAAAAAAAAAAAAAAAAAAAAAAAGCTTCATGCAGAGAAGCCTATTGAGATTGATTAGCCAACGTTGTGATTTGTAATTTTGCTTAATGCTATTAAAGAGAAGCATTGACCATTTGTTCAGGAGAACGGCTGGCGGGGCGCCGAGTTTTCTCTGTAATGAATTCAGAGGATTAATCCTATTAGTCCTCCTCCCTTCCCCATCTCTCCCCTCCCCCTACAGCCCCTCAACTTCTCTGAAGATGAATCGCAGATGCAGAACCAACCAAACAGGCAGATATGGGCTGAGCTGCATCTGATATCCACCAGACCTTCCTGCTCACCCTGCGAGAGAGCAGAATGACTCAGAGCAGCAGTGGTAGAGGAGGAGAACAATGGCAATATTATCAGCCAGGCTGGGAGATGGCCCCAAAGCCTCGAGCAGCTGAAACGTGCAGAACAATACAGGAGGAAAAAAAAAAATAATAATAAATCATGCTGTCGACTGGCAGGCACAGAGATACTGTTATCAGGTTATAAGTAGAGGGACGAGAGCTGATGTGGGGATAGGAGCCCCCAGTGCAGGATGGCGATGCTCAGATCTAACGCTGCCCTGCAGCAGAGATGCTCATGATGGGGATTTCACCCCATCTTCCCATCTGTGAGCAGTCAGAGAGCCTATTCTGAAGTCCTGAGCTTCCCTTCCCCTCCCAGGGACCCCCCAACCTCCCCTCCCCTTCAATGGACCACGGTGGGTAGGCAATCACTCTGCCACACCAAGTTCCCTGCTCCCTTAGCTACACGTGAAGCATTGCTAATGCACTTTCCACAGGAGCAGAGCAGGACATTAACCACTTTCCTTTGGTGCAGCGTGTCACCTATAGACAACATCCCGCTCGCTTCATGTCATTACATGTGACAAAGCTCTACATTAGGAGCCATAAATATTTATACAGCATGAACTCAGGCATCAGAGCCGACACCTTGCACTGCAAAAGGATTCGAGTGTGGAATATAATTCACAGCTCCATCAGCAGCACTCACAGGGCTCCCTCCCTGCAGGGCTGTTCAGTGCCCACCTCCAGCTCTAAAGGGCTTTCCTTGTGAATTTTTCTGCTGGAGTGATTGATACAGCCTTCTCCTCGATCACAAAAGGCATCCAACACAACTCCAGCTAAGTGGATAGAGTTTCCTTTTCCTTCAGGGTCTTTCAAAGCCATGTACTGAAATCTATCAGTCGCTTTCTTCCATCTTGGGGAGGTTTACCAGTTTAAATGACTCTGGCAGCACAGACCTCTATGCACAGCCACCCCCTGAGATGATCCCTGTGGAGCTGCTGCTCCTAAAGCACAGACTCCTGCCTGCATGTAGATCACACATTTTAAAGGCTTAACATCTCACCTTCCTGTCCAGAGAACAGCCAGGATCAGGATCACCATCACACCTCCCACCCTTGGCCTTCTACAGATATGGGACACCAAAAAAGCCCTGATCAACAACCACCACCAAGGCTCTCCCTGCAGCTACAGCATTGCTCAGGATGGACTGCAGCTTTATTTGCAGAGCTGTTCTCACACAGGTGCTCATCGTTTCACATTTCCAACACTTTTCAGGTGTAACGAAAGATGCCAATCACGATGATAGCAGCCAGCTGCCAAGTATCTCCTCTGTGAGCTCCTTGATGGGCGCCCAGACGTTGTGTTCTTTTCCATTAATAGTTTGCTAATGAATTTCTTGGCACATGCGTTCGAGCAAGTAGTCAAATTCAAAGCAACTTGGAGAGATTTTTGTTTCAGAAAGTCAATTCAGAGCTCAGTACTGCGATCCTTCAGAGCATAACCCCACTGGGGAGAATGTTTGTGGGGTGGGGGGCAGCTGATCCAGTGTTTACCCAAGCGAGTCTTACTGAAAATCTCCAGTCTGCTGCTCGTGCATTAGCTGCTATCTGAGCAGCTGGTTCAGAAGCTGTGCCATGATTGATTTTTAAAAGAAGATCAGGCCAGGGAACACATAAGCTGTTCACAAGTCAGTTTCAAGCCAAGATTTGTCCAGAAAAAAAAATATTTTCCATAAAGCGTTTGCTCAGCTCTAGTATTGCCCTAACAAATGCTTCATGGAACCCAGAACTTCCAAGCCCCATGAGGATGCTGCAGACCCCCAGGCTGTGCTCCAGCACTGTTAGCCATGGAATTCCTGCATCGTATGGCTGATGATGGAGCTGGGGCATCTCCCCACGTGGAAAAGGACTGAGAAAGGTGACCTGGCTCCCCACAGCCTGAGCAGTGTGGGGCTGCAAGCAGAACGAGCTCGCATTAATCTTCATACCCAGCCAGATGACCGCAGCATTAAATTAGCATCTTGTTGAGCATGTACAGGAGCAGTGGGACATCGATCAATGGGAATGAGCCTCCGGTGGCCATAGATCAGCTGCAGAGTGCTGGGGATGCTGGGTGAGCAGAGAGCTGCAATGAGGACATCCAGGGTGCTCAGCCTGGACAGAGCCATGAATGATGCTCTGCTCTTGAGCTCCTGCCCCTGGTGGGTCTGTAGCACCATGAGTCCATCCAGAAACCCCTCAGATCCACCCCAATGGCTGCTGCAGTGCCTGCAGTCAGCACTTATTCTCAGTCCTGTTCAAGTCCCATCCCCAGCTGGGATATCCATGGCACCAAAACCCAAAGGAGAAGTAAGAGGACGGTGCATAGGGCAGCCCAGGGGAGCTGGGTAGGGGGGCAGGGGGATGCTGCTGGCAGCCAGTGAGCAGCACTGATATTCACCAGGGTTTCTGAAAGCAGAAGAAACATCCTAGAAAATTGCTCCTGTCTTGTTTCCTCAAAATGCTTTGTAATGAGGCTTGCAAGGCATAAAATTTTCACTACGACGATGGTTTTGCCCTCTCTTTTCCAGCAGCACGTCTCTAAGAATTAGCTGCATGAATACCTAACAGCAGTCTCTGCTAAGAGAAGCTTACGAATGCATGACAGGGCATCCTCCCAGCACCCTGGGATCCCACAGGCTGCCCCAAACCTTCACCCGGAGCCCACATCTGCTTCCTGGGCCGTGCAGCTGAAAAATATCAGACATCTCCCTCCAACCTTCCCCAGCGCTGTGATGGAACCCAAACCCATGGCAGCAGTTTGCAACGAGGGCAGCCCCAGCGTTTGCTTTCTGGAAGGATTTGCAGGGCTCATCTCAGCTGAGTTCATCCCTTGGCTGGAGCTGTGGCAGCTGGAGAGGTGTCTGGGGAAGAGGGCGAGCACTGAGTGCGTTCAGCCCTGAACACCATGTCCTACCTCTGTCTGCAGGCTATTTACACAGCTCCAATTGATTCTTTGCAACCTGTAATTATTTCAGTTGATTTTTTTTTCTTTCTTTTTTTTCATGCTCTGTTTGTTTTTGCTCTCAGGAAGAGGAGCAATGTTCCTCCCTGCTGAAGGGATGCTGATGGGGCAGGCAGTGGCACTGCAGATCCCAAAGTGATGTTCACTCTCCTGCCCCCAGCTCTTCAGATAGGGTAGCAGAAATGTGCCACTGGTTGTTGGTCTCATTCCTTTTTCCTGTTATCTCACATCTACACACGGAGCCATTCGCTCTCACCTGAGATCTATGAGTAAATCCTTCCTGGGGCCGATGCTCTCCTCCTGTCTGGGGGATTGATAAGCACCAGATTGATTCATTTCCCCCAATCCATTTAGTGGGTCACCTTTCTAATTCACCTTGCCTCTTACCTCTCGTTTCCTGGGAGCTCACTGCTGCTATTGCAAAGGAAGGGAATTATCATGCAGAAAAGAAGTGGGAGAGATGCTATAAATGTAACGCTCGAGAGCAAACCTTAATCATCCTCAACATCAGCTAATTGCCATAGCCTGAGTCCATTCCAAGGAGAACACAGTGTTAAATATAGATGTAGAAATCGGATCTATTTTGGTGGTTTGTGCTCCCTTTGAAGCTGCCTGCTGCTCTTCCTACGGATGTCAACATTGGGAGCTGTCAGCACAGCGTCAGCCTCTTGTTTGGGACGTGGGCTCCTACCAGAGCAGCTGGGATTCTGTTGAGCGATGCCTGACAAACGATAGCAATTAGGATCCTGCTAGATTTTGCACTTGGCCTTTGGGGAAACCTGCTCTCTAACAGCTTCCAGCAGTCCCTTAGAATCACAGGACATTTTTCCTGGACCTTAGGCTAGCAGCACTTCTTGGTCCCTGCTGCACATTCCCCTCCTTCAAAGCGCTTTTCTTCCCTGTGCATCGCTTTTGTCCCCATGCTCTGTGCATTTCCTCTCTCCCCCCCTTCCTCCTACCCCTTTAATCTACTCTGCTAAACATCTCCTTCTTAATTAGGACAGTGACACCCATCGAGAGCAGCTGGCCCTGGAGCAGAGGCTTTGGAGCTTGGCTCTCTACAATGAGCTGCCAGGAGACTTCTCCATCCCAGCACTTGTGAAAATGATTTGTGCTTAACTCTTTCTTTCCAAGGGAGATTTGCAGTGCCAGAAATGCTTGTGCACAAGTGGGGTGCTGGGAAGGGGAGAGGAACAGAGGGAGAAAACGGCCCTGAAGTTGCATAGACCCCACAGCTTCACTCACATCAGAGCTGCAGGAAATCAAGGCAGAATGCATTGCTCCAACGTATCCCATGCTGCAAGCTGAGCCCTTGGCAGCACCAGCAGAAGGGCCAAGGTGGCTCTGAGAGATAAAGACCCCATTAATGCCTTTCTCCATGGCTGGCAGGAGTGGCTGGTGCCAAGTTCCCAGCGTCTCATTGCCATAGAGATGGCAGCATCCATCGTGCTCAGCTCAGCGCTGCTCCAACACTTGGGGACAGAGCTGAGCCAAGGAAGGAGCACTGCCTGCACTTCAGTGTGACAGGGTGGCACTGAAGGGACAAACCTATCCTTGTGCAGATCCCCCATGTGCAGGTCCTGTGAACGTGTTGGTGTCTGAGTGTGTCCTTAAGCAGAGGCTCGTTAAATGCCAAGAGCTCTACCCAGGGCTAATGCCTCATGTATTGCACCTGCTGGCCTGCTGAAGGCTACCTGAGCTTTGTGGCTTTCTGCTCGCTGGCAGCACTTGTACAGCATGTCACAGCTGAAATTTCTTCCTCACTGAACTGGATGCTGTCCCATCTCTGAGTCTGCAGGGTGATGGCAACGCACATGCAAATGCCATGGCAGAGTATGTTGATGTGTGTGTGTGTGTGCCTGCTGCACACATGGCCAGCTCTGCATGTACGTATCTGCAGGGCCACACACACTGTATACACACACTGTATATGCGTGTGTCACAAATTAAAAATGTTAAGGACCTTCTTGCCTGCCTATGTCTGCCTGTAGGACTGGTGTAATGAGGAGAAGTGGCTCCCTGCCTCACATGCAGACCCTGGGGCCACCTCTGTCCTCCTTACTGCTCTGTCTGAGGGCTGCCAAGCCGCTCATAAGAGCAACATGAGCATAAAAGCACCCCCAGGCCACCCTGCAGTGGGGCTGGAGCAGCATTTGTGTACCCTTGCAGTGCAGCTCTAAATGGCAGCCACTTAGTGCATGATGATATCTTCTGCTTTTTATCACATGGATCAATGGATTCAGTTTGGTCACTCTGACTCCATCTCAGGTTCTGGGAGAAGATGCTTTCCCATAGCATTGCACACTGAGCTGTGGGAGCTCCAGCCCCACAACCTGTGCATCCTCTGCTCCAGGGCTGCAGGCAGGAGCTGAGCCATCCAACCCCAATGCTTCCCCTGCCAGATCAGCCCTGCACAGACAGCAGCATGCGTTCCTCACCTCCCAGCAAAGCCTCCCTCCCTCTGCTTTGCTGCCAGCGTGGGGAGATGGGGAGAGCACCACAAAGGGGATGGAAAGGGAAAATCAAAACTTAATAAGACATTAAGACAACAGATTCATTAAAAAGTCGTTAGTCTCTGTCAGGAGCGGCTTTAATTAACAAATGCCAGGAACTGCAGCAGTGTCTTTTTGCTGCCACTGTGCCTCACAGCATCGTGACCACCTGAATGCCACTAATTAAATGCCATTTAAAGCTCCCCCCAAACCTGGCAGCAAACCTTCATCACTCTGCCAATTTTCTCAGCAGCTTCTGAATTCACCTCGTTTGTCATTGTCCTCCCCACATGGGGGTGGCACTTCTTGGAAAACCTTTCCTCCCTTCCCAAGGAGTGCTTCTTTCCATCTTGCTTTTGTTTAGCCAAGTCCCATGCTCAGGTTTGACGTATGGACAGTGCTGTATGGCGGCTTGGAGAGCTGGGCTCTCTGTGGTACACAGGGGCTGGAACGAAGAGGGGGACCCAAATCATCTGTGGTCCTCCAGCATCATCCTCTCATAGTCACGGGAAGGTTCCCAATTCAGCCTCCCACTTAGATGTGTGCCTCTCCTGTGGTGGTTCCAGAGGCAGCTCCAGCTGGGTTTAGCATTAAGGTTAGCATTAGGGTTAGGGTTAGCATTAGGTTTAGGGTTAGAGCTCTCCCCGAGCCTGCAGATGCTTTAAGGCCAACTCAAGGCACGTGTGGAGAAGGGATGGGACTACTGCTCCAGGGCAAGCTGTGTCAGCCTCATTTATTCCTCCACGTTGCACTTGGACAGAGGTTCACTGTCAGAGCTGCACTTGCAGAAAAGAAAGCAATGTGCCCCCCCTGCTGCCCCCAGTGCCTCGTGCAGCTTCCTGCTGCAGCTGCTTTAGGTCTGAGCAGAAGCTGTCACATCTGAGGGCAGGGGAACTCTGGTCAAGCTGATGTCCCAAAATAGCTGAGCAGGGTCACCATCTGGAGCAGCACGGCTCAGCCGGGAATACCCAGGAAAACAAAAGCTGCTCACAGAAATAGCAGAAGGGCAGCAAAGCCCCCTCGGGGGTGAAGCCAAAGCAG
Source organism: Centrocercus urophasianus (assembly GCF_019232065.1). NCBI lineage: Eukaryota > Metazoa > Chordata > Aves > Galliformes > Phasianidae > Centrocercus > Centrocercus urophasianus. The sequence continues at coordinate 3,510,082 of NW_024885000.1, forward strand.
GGCTTTGCATCCATCCAGGGGTTCTCTTCTCTTTCCCCTGCATCCAGATGGATCTCCCTCTCCTCTTCCCCTTGGCTGGGGTTGGTGAGGGAGAAGGGCAGCCCTACAGCAGGCATATTTTAGGAACCTTCATACCGACCTCTGTTGGCAAGTTCAAATCAATCCAACCACAGGCTCCCGATTTCCTTGAGTTGTTCTTTGCTTGTACTGTTCTTATAGTCCTTGTGATTTTTTGATGCTGCAATCAAAAGCGTTTCCTCAGCTGCACGCACGCTTGGGAACATCAGCAAACACACACTCCATAAAATATACAGCACCATCACGGTGGGATTTACATAACTGTGACACTGAAGGCATCAAAAAGAATCGGTTATTAGGTTTAGGAGCAATTACTGAGATGTCTGCTCGGAAGGGGAGCAGGCTGGGAGCTGGCAGCAGGTTACAGAGGCTGCTCAGCCCTGGGCTCCATGTGCCATCCATCGCTCTGCTCTGTGCTCACAGACAAGTTCCCAGCTCCAAGCAACCACAGAGCTTCCTATGCCCTCCTCCCCTACCCCCTACGTTATCAGGAGGAAAATACACAGAGAGACATCTGGAGAGAGCTGGGGCTTCCCATCAGGAGGCTCTGATTTCTGGATGTGTGCAGCTGGATGCTGCTCAGAGGCTGTGGGATGCTCTGCTGCTCCAAGCAAGGGAGCTCAGGAGGTGGCATGACATGCCATAAATCTGAGCATTATTCAATCACCTCTCCTGAAATTGCTTTGGGAAGCATTCCTAGCAGACAGCCATCCAGCAGCAACTCAGCCTGCATTGGCAAATGCAGGGCCCAACCCAAACCCATCCCAGAAACAAAACCAGGTAACAGACTGAAGAAGCCCCAACCTGCTTTGCTCGTGCCAAATCCACCAACAGTGCAGATCTGTGGGACGTGCGGGGCTGCACTCAGGCAAGCACTGATTGAAACAACCCAAGCTCAATCTTTTTGGTTGGCTTCCAGGCCTGTGAGAAATTCCTGTTGATAAAGGGCTGAGCAGGCGACTTTCAGCTCCGCCTTTGGGTTTGCTCCTTGTTTTCTCACATCGCCAAGAGACGAACTGAGCTCCCACACTTGGCACCCACAGCCCACCAGCAGCCCTCTGCCCAGAAGCAGGACTTCCATTCACCCAACCAAAACAAAACTCATGATAAATCATCGGCAAATTTGTAGCTGCTTGATTGCCATGGCAACCCTGCAGCCGTCCTCCTGAGCTGCCTGTGAACGCTTCTCCAGGTAGCATCTCCCAGCTCCCTGCTGCTCTGCACCCATTCACCCCATTCACATCACAGCCCTGGGTCACACCTGGCTCTGCATCCTGCTCTTGTCCCCATCGTGTCCTGCCTGATGGCACCAAGAGGTGGCACTGGGGCTGCCACCAGCATCCCATGCTCTACCCAGAGCTGTAATGGTAAAGAGCTCGTTTTTCCCAACCTGCTATAATCTCAGCACCCCTGGATACCACAAAGCAGCAGGAATGTATCTCAGAGAACCCTCCCCAACCAAAAAAAAGAAAACAAAGCAGATTGGATGTTTTTTCTCTTTGTCCATGCAAGAAGGGCATTATTCTCCATGCTTGGTCCCCTTAATTCTGATGGATTTCGCCTTCCAGCGATGCAGACCTTCAGCCAGCACACAACAGGCAGAGAGAGACGTGCTGCTGGTGTAAACAGGGGCTGAGATCAAAGAAATGGGAGGACCCCATCTCAGGGGGTGGTGGGATGAGAACAGCTCCTGTCCTGGCTGCAGTGGGGCTGCTGGGTGCTCTGTAGGGTCAGCTCCCACCAAGGGCTGATGCTCTGCTGTGGCATCACTGCCTCCAGGATGGATCACTTTGGAGCCCTCCTCCAAAGCAGCGCTGGCACTCGGGGATTTAATTGCACGCTTGGTATTCTATTCAGCTCGAGCCCAGGTATTATTTATAAAAATAGCAAGCGGGAGAAAGCAGATAGAGAGGAAAAATATCAAAGGGCTCTTGAATTTTCATGCTGTGTGTGAGCAAGCAGCCTTTTGGATCAGATCACAGCCCACTGCCTCCGGGAGGAGTGCTGAGCCCCAGCTGCACTGCGCTGCCGGAGCCCAAGGCCAAATCCTGCAGTTCCAGCAGGGGCTTTGCACCTTTGCAAAGCAGATGAGGCTGAAATTTTGCTCCAAGTCCTTTATGAGCGTGGCTGAATCCTCAAGATGAGGGGGGAAAGGGTCTGCGCTGTGTGCTGCAGTGGGGATGGAGCCAAGTGGTGGCTTAGGGCTGCTGTTGGGCTGGGGTCGGTCCAAAGGCCCCATCCTGTGAGGGCTCAGCCCCACAGCAAGCAGCAGGCTGACAGATGAGTCATCTGCAGCGATGAGAAAGGGCTCTTCTTTCTTCCTAACAGAGTGGTGGAAGGATGCCAGTGAACATAACCTCTGCGACTGCTGGAGGAATCATTTCGGGGAGGAATTAGAGGCATAATATTAGTTGCAGGCAAAGAACTTAATTAGAGGATTCAGCGGAGATTCCAATTAAAAAAAAAAAAATAAGGAGGGAAACAAGCCCTGTGCACGGCTTGGGGCTCTGGTGGAGAGCAAGCAGGGAGGTGGGCAACCCACAAGGAAAGGGCAAGGCTGCCCAGGAGAAAAGTGCTGGGGGTCCTGTATCGATCAGAACATGGGGACAAAAGATGCATGTTTTAATTTTTGAGCCATTCCCTGGTGGTTCGGTGCAGCCACGGCCTCCATGTTCAACAGGGAAGCAGCAACAGGGAGCAGTGTGACAACAGAGGAACAAATAAAAGCTACACGACTGCTGGTGAGGAGCAAGCAAAGCCTGGAGGCCTGCAAGATACCTTCTGATGGAGGCGCGGGGCAGAGGGAGAGGGGGAGGATGCTGTGCTGTGTGCACGTGTGGGTGTGCATGCGGGCACGTGAGCTTGTGGAGGTGAGCACATGGGTGTGTGCCAACCCAGTGTGCACACGTGGGAGCCCTGTGCGTGCCCGCAGAGCACGTGTGCATGCACAGGGGGAGCGAAGGTGCCTCGCATCGTCATGGAAACGCTGGCAAATGCAAAGCTGCTGGCAAACACCGCACGCTTGGCCTCATGCAGCAGTGGGGAAGGGGCAGGAGGACCCCCCCCCCTACGTGATGCTGGGTAAAGAAAATCGCATCTTGCAGTCCGTTTTCCAGTCCAGGAGGTGGAAGAGAGGCTGTGCTGAGGCCAGGCCTCACCTTTTGTAGAGTGGAACAACAGAAGGCTGGAAAAGACCCCCAAGATCGCCACGTCCAACCCATCCCACCGTGCCCACCGACCTTGTCCCCAAATGTCACATCTCCATGGCCCTTGAATACCTCCTGGGATGGTGACCCAACGCTTCCCTGGGCAGCTGTGCCTGAGCGTCGCCAAACATCTGGAGAAGAGCTTTTTCCTAACATCCAACCTTCCCCTTCAGTGCATCCCTGCTCTTGTGTCTGCACTGAGGCAACGGGAGCGCTAACAGGACCTGGTGGATCAGCAGACCCAGACACAGAAGGCGTTAATGGTCGCTGTCTGCTGACAAACGCAACAAGTTCACTCGCGCTGGCTGACGCTGCAGCCTTTTAATTACATTTTTGTCTGGCAGTAAAAGAAACAAATCTGACTCCTAAAGCAGCACGTAACACATGAGGCATCATAATCATTTCCTTCCCTGGTTTTTCCTTTCTTTAATCAGCCAACGCTGTGCTCTTTAGGAAGTTTATTTCCCCCTGGACCAATCTCCTGCCTGTAATTTTGAGAGCGGGTGGGGGCGAAGGCTGAAAGAAAGAGAGGAAGAGAGAGTGATATAAAATTTCTGCAATGCAAAGCGAGTTCCATAAAAGAAGACCGCATTACTCAGCGCGCCTCGTGTTCATATAATGGGGGACTCCATCAGGTTTGCCTCACCCCTGTGACTCGCTTCCCAAGGCAGCCATAAAGATGCTGGGAAGGGGAAAGATAAACCGAGCGGCTCCTCTCGCATTGCCAGGGCTGGCAGAGGGATTTGGTCTCTTTGGGGCTCTAACTATGGCTGTTCCTGCGTTTTATAGTATCGCCCTTGATTTATGAGCAGCTTTTATAGTAGCTGTAAACCAGCCCCAAAGCAGAGAAATAAAGGAACTAGAGAATATTTCCCCTTCCCACCCAGCTCGCCTCCTGCAGCGGGAGCCCGGTGGTGGTGCGTGGGGATGTAGCTTTGGGTTGAGATGATGAGAGCTCGGGACTGGTGCTCTGGAGGAGGTGTGAGGCTGAGGGGGAGAGCATCCCTTCATCAGCTGACAGTGTGGCTGTCTCCTGCACCCCAACATTGGCTGCCGCCATGAGTGTGGGTTTGTCATCCAGAGAGAGGACAGAGGTGTCTATGGGCAGTGCTCAAAGTGCAAGGGTTGGTCTGGAGGGATGTGGAGGTTGCCCACTAGAAGAGTGCTGAAAGACACACCAAAAATGTGCAGAAATAGAAATATTGAAGAAAACAACAATAACTTGTTAACAGCACCTTGAAGCAAGGATTTACTGATAACCCTGAGCAAGCTCATTGCCAGTGTGTGGCTGCTCTGAGCAATGAGCAGCCACCCCAGGGCTCCTGCCTATGGGTACACTGCTCCTCCAAAATGGCAATGACTTTGTGGAATTGATGCAATGGCAATTGCATCCTGGGTGGCAGCCTGTGCTGTGCTGCTTGGTGCAACAACAGAGCTATGGACCCATCCCCAGCATGGGGGAAAGAGGTTGGCGTTTGTCTTCCCAGCTGAAAGGGAGGAAAATCATCACAGGTCCCTGAAAATCTGAGATCAGGAAGTTCTGGGGCTTGGGCTGTGCTGGGTTGGGTTGTGTTGTACCCAGCTGGTTGTGTTGTGCCCAGCTGGTTATTCTTGGCATTGCTGCCCAAGGAAGGAGTGATCCCTGCCCGCAGCATTCCAGGTGCCAGGGGTAACATACAGCCACTCTGCCTCAGGCAGCAGCCACGCTGTAACTCAGCAGCAGCAGAGCTTGTGTGAATTATGGCCCTGTCCTGCACCAGAGAGAGCCCTGCCATAACTTATTGCTGCTGCTGGGAAGTGATCTGCTTTATTCCACACAGGGGAGATACGGGAGGGAAGGGGTGTCTGCTCTCTGGCTCTGGAGGAAGGGCTGCAGGCAGCTTCTGCAAACACCTCCAGGGTTTATGGTTCCCTTCTGCTGCCTGAGGGAGCTGCTGTTACATCCTTAAATCATTAAAGAAAAATAATAATGGCAAAACAACAACGCCTGTATCCATGTAACACCCAGGCGATGCTCCAGGAGATGTTGGCATTTTGTGCCCAGCATCTCTATCCCCAGTGGGGACAGTGAGGTAGGGGAGATAGCTGTGAGGAAGGAAAGGAAAACATTGCTGGAGCTGATCCTGCCTGTAGCAAACCTGCAGGAGCAAATTGGGCCCTAAGGAGGGAGGAAATTTCCCTGGTCACCATTACTTCTGACTGGAATGGAGGTGTGGTGAGAGAGTGCCACACGCTTTGAGCCCCCACATCCCTACAGCAACTGTGCTGAAATCATTGGAGCATAAAACGGTTGGGTTGGAAGGGACCTCAAAGATCAACTCATTCCTAACCTAAACAGAGGGTCATAGGAAGGCTGGGCTGCAAGGGACCTGACATCCCATCCAACCTCTGCCATGAGCTCAGTGCCTCACCAGCTCAGGCTGCCCACTCGTGGCTTTGGGCATCTCCAGGGATGGAGCACTCACAATCTCCTCAGGGAGCTCATGTGGGGTTGGAAGAGAATGTAAAGCTCCTTCCAGCTCCTCACATATAACTGGCTACAGGGGAAGAACATCACTGAGACTGCAAGCTGCTGCCCCAGAAAGAAAAGCTTTAACCCCTTGCACCAGGGGAATATCTTCCAGGTGACTTCAAGTGCACGCATGAGAGCCATGAGAAGTGCTGAAGCAGCAGAGAAAATAAATTAGCACCATCTCGGCTAAAATCCCACACAATTAAAACCTGGATCAGGCTGTACTCATCTGCCTGAAGATAGCATCTTGAGAGTGACACGCATTAGTCATCCTCTGCAGCGGGCTGGCTTTGTGCAGGGAGCAGTGTGATTAGCAGCAAGGTGTGAGACGGGGAGGGCTCAGGGCCACCCGGGTGGCTGGCACACGAGAATGCATTGCTGAGCAATGGTTGGGCACAGCCAGCTGCTGCTCACCCCCATACCAGTGGTGTGGGTCCCCATTCCCAGCTCAGAGAGGGACAGAGTGGGAAGTAAAAGGGTCTGCCCTCCTGCAGCACTTCATAGGGTGCTCGTTGGTTTTGGCACTGCCCCACCTCTCCCAGCGTTTGGATGCAGCCTCGAGTTTCACCCCTTGTTACTTCAAAAGCCACGAGGGAATTTTCCAGCTGACACCCCTCTCTGCTTCTCAGTTTGTGCTGCGAAGCATTTAAGCGAGGCTAACATTAAGCATGTGCTCCCATTAACTCTCCATTTAAATGCTTTGCTGAATGGGGGCCAACATGCCAGAACATCACCCATTTGGTCTGGGCACACGGGCAGGGATTTTATGTTATTGAAGCCTTGCCAATTAAATCAGGTCACTCCAATCTCTCCTCTTCTCCCTCACTGGCTCTGGCGCGTGTGTGCGCGGCTGCTCTCCATCCCTGAGCTCCAGGCAAATGCACGCATGAGATGGTGATTCAGTGGCCACTGTCACCCCTGGGGCACGTGGCATCTGTGGGGCTCTGACATCAGATGGAAAAAGCATTTTGGGGGGAGTTTTGCTGGCAAGAAAACAAAAGCTGAGGCTGCTCTGCTGCACTGGTTTGCAGAATCCTGCCTTGGTTGAGCCCACATCTGTGCCTACATCTGTAGGGGGGGTTGGAACTGGATGAGCTTTAAGGTCCATACTACGGTTCTGTAGGGGTGTGATTCTGTGATTAACCCCAGTTCTCTCTGTCTGACCACAGTCAGCCTTCTGGACTCAGCCTCCAGGCTTCTGCACCCCAAATTTGACTTTATAATTCCACTGAAATTAGGATTGGATCGTGGGTTAAAGAAGGGGAAATTTTGGCTTGACTGAAATGCTGCCCTACAGCAGCCTTTGAGTTATGATAGATCTGCCATTCTCGGGCTTTTATTGGCAGTTAGGGACAATTTCTTCCAATTAATGGGAAAGAATGCCAGAGGTGAGCCATGGGCAGCAGATTCTACCTGGGGATGTGGCCACCACCCAATTGGAGGAGATACTCAGCAAAACACATAGGGGCATCCATAGCATCACCACAGGCAGCGTGGGGACAGGATTGGTGCCAGGAACCAGGCTGTGGAAGGGAAGAAACCCTTTGAGAAGACCATCCTCCCCACTACTCTCCCACCCAGCACAGTGCCAGGAATCTCTGTGTGAGAAACCCCAACTCTGTGACCCCCCTGTCATTGTCCCCACGTTGCCCCCAGAAGGAGCAGGAGGCATTGTGGATGCCGTGGGGGTGCAAACAAGCAGCTCCACTTTAATGGGAGCTGTTGGGGAGCATTGCCTTGTGGGGGTGTCGGGGTGGCTGTCCCCATGTCACCAGCCCATGGATGGGTGCGTGGTGTCACGGCGCTCACCAGAGCTGCAGGAGTTAAGGCAGCAGGAGCTGGTTCGGGTGGGTGGCACGTCGTGGCGACAAGGCTCGAGTGAGGAGGAGGAGGACGGGGAAAAGGGAGGGGAGACGACGGGCGGAGGACGAGGAAGAGGAGGCGGCGGAGGAGGAGGCGGCGGGGGCAGCAGCGGCTGCAGCGCGAGGGGAGGATGGATTTCTCTCCCCGCTGCCTCCGAATCAGGAGCTGAGAGAGAGCACAGAGGCAGCGTGCAGGGGTGGGCTGTTGTCCCCACCTCCCTGTTGGACTGGAGGGCTCTTTGCTGGGTCCAACGCACCCCCAGCCTTTGTCTGCCCGCACCCGATGAGCGGCGGCCGCAGCGGATGCTCACGGTGATGGGAGACGGAAGGACCCCAATGGTGAGTAGGGCTCCAGCCTTATTGTCTCTGTCTGGTGGTCATGGCTTTGGGGGGGGGGGGGCCCGGCGGCCCGGGGTGCTCCTGTGCTAGGGGCTTCTGCTGTTTGTTTGGGGTTTTACCCCTTCCTCTCTGTCTGGTCTCTGGTCTGAATGATGCATTAAAAAAATGAGCGGATAAACAGATGAGAATAGGAAGTGCACGCAGCATCTGTGCCTCTCTGCTGAGCGGTCCAGGAGGGGGCAAGGAGCACAACGGGTGCTCCAGGGAGAGGTTTAACTCGGAAGTGATGGGGGAGCTGGATTGCCAGTCCTACCCTCAAACCCTCCCTGGGATTGGGCTGATTCTTGCCTGGGCACTGATGGGGTGACTGTGGAGATCCCTATGGCGATGCAGTGGGGTTGCATTGGTGCCACTGAGACTGAAATGTGAAACCCATCCAGCATTGCACAGGGATGCCAGCAGGATGTGATCCCCCCAGGAGCAGCACTTTCAAGCATTAACCCCTCTGTGCCTGAGCCCTGGAGAAAGTGTCAAAGTTAGGGCATAAAGAAGAGACTGTATGAAATCCAGCAGCCTGGTCCTGCGCTCTCCCTCCTACCTTCCCAACCTCCTTTTACACACCAGTGCCAGGCACAACCCTGCTGAGGGTGCAGCAAGGTAAAAAGAGAGGGGAAAGTGAACAGGGAGCCCTGGGCAGTGGGTGTGCAGCCTATGGGCAGCAGAGTGCTGGGGGTGCACAGCCCCACACTGCAAGGGTGGCTCCTGGGGGAGGTAAGAGGCTTTGGGCTGCTCTGCAGGAGAAGCTCATGGGGTGGCTTTAATGATCTCTCTGCTGGTTTCGTACTGATTTTAGCCCTTCTTAGCTCCCATTCTCCATGCACACACTGCTGTTACAAGAAAAGCAGACCCTCCTGTGGCTGTAGGGTGCCGCCAGCCCAGGGAGCAATGGGGATTGGGGATCCTGGGGTTGGTGTGCCCCTGTGCATTAAGAGCCCCTTGGCTACATACAGACCCTGCCCATCTCACCTCGCCTCCCTATCATGTTGCTGTGCAGCTGCTGAGCCAGAACCCAGCCCCTGCTGCTGTTTGGAGGACAAGCAGCCCTGATGCTGCAGCCTGCATGCAGGTAGAGCCCGTAGCAAAGCTGGGAAGCAAACATTGCTTGCCTTAATTCTTTGTAGCTGCAGGGTCAATGCAAGTTCCATGCAGTGCTGACTGCTCCGTGTTGAGGGACTTCACGGGCCCATCAGTCACTGGTGGTAAGGTTTGGGACATGGGACACCACCAACCAGCTGCTGTCCTCCTCGCTCTGGCAGGAGACCCCCAACCCTCCAATCCAGCCTCATTGCAGTGGGCACAGCTCTCCTTGTGCTGGTGCAGAGTTGGCTTGTCAGCCCCTTGCTGTTGGCATCGGGGGCTGTGCAGAGGGGAGATGAGAGCAAAACTCAGTGCCACATTCTGCTCCTCTGCCATTTTAAGCTCCTTCCATTGAGTGGGACCTTTCCTTTTTTTATTTTCTGCAATGTGAAATGAGAAATTCAGTGTCAGCTGCTGGGGTTGAGCTGTGGGAACACCCATAGCAGGGCATGCTGATCCCTCTGGGGCTGAGAGCTTGGTGATCCTAAATTTCTGCAAAGGAGGGGATGGGGCACGTAGGGAGGTCCTGAGCATGGACCAGCACATGGTAGATTTCCTAACGAGCTGCCAGCACAACACTGACCCATGGCAGCTCCTTCCCAGCTTGGTATGATGGGGATATATGCATGACTTTGGCTCTCCTGGCCATGAAATGGGGAAATGTCTGCAGCGTGAGCAGCAGCTCCCAGCCTAACCCTGGGCAGAGCAACAAGGAGCAGGATTGCTTACTGGGAATGCATTGGGAACAGAGAAACATCACAATTCAATGAGTCCTAAACTTGTTCCTATGAAGGGAATTGGTCTCCTTGGATTCGGGGTCACATGCAGGGGTTGGGCTTTGTTTGCTGATGCTCATTGATCACCAGTTGTACCATGCCCCAAAGAACCCCTGTGGGGATCCAGGTTCCCCCCGTTCCACACTGACCCCACAGCCAGTCAGCATCCAGCACCCAGGCAGTGACACAGTGGTTCACTGGTGGTTGACAGCAGAGAGTATTTTGTGATGAATAAATGTACAGAGGGCTTGCAAGAGGCTGCTTCAATGGGTGGGTTTAGGAAGGGGGTAAATGGCTGAGAAAATCACTCTGGTCACGGCTGGGAGCAGCGGGGGCTCAGCAGGGGGTTGGCAGCCCCCAGCCCTGTTTCTGTGCTCTGCATGGGGGGGGGGGGGGGGGGCGGGTCCCTCCAAGCAAGGAGCGGGGTCCCAACGATGCCCCCATCCCCTGGGGGGGGGGGGGTGATGGACCCTAACCGCCCCCCCCCCCCCCCCCCCCAGCCATCTCATGTCATGCTCCCCGCCAGCTGTTTGCAAACAGTGGGAACGACGCCCCGGCTCTGTTGTGGAGTTTGCAATAAGCAAATAACAAAGAAAGATGGGAAAATCGGGATCCGTTCCCAGACCGTTCACAAAGGGCTTAATGGGGACGTAGCAGTGCCTTATAGCCTGCTGCTGGCTCTCTGCACCGGGGTGCTTTTCACCCAGACGGGCAGAAGAGACGAACTTCATCAACAAATCACTCCTGATAAATTATTCACCATCCTTACTCAGAATGAATGCCAGCTTCCCCCTCCAGCAGCTTATAAACGCTCCCATATTTTCTGACCCCTCCAGGCCCCAGAGCTGCCCGCTGGATTTAAAAGCCCATCCCAGGCACTATTATAAAACCATATTTCGTGGCATTTATCACTGGCCATAAAGCAGCCTCTCCAGCATCAAACTTGGTGTGCAGGGTCAGGGTCTGCCCACGCTGTTCTCCTATTGCCCATAGCTGGGCAGAGCCTCATCTCCAGCTTCGTAGTGGGAAACCTACTTTGCACGAAGCCGCCGTGCTCCGCAGCAATTGCTTTGAGTGTAAAAGCTTTCATCAGTGCCAAATTTGCAATCAGCATAAAGGGGATTTTGCATTTCAACCAACCTTTCCCGACAGGAGAACTAATCCCAGCTTAGTTTGAGGGTAGAAAACACAGGGAAACCCCACTCATCCCAGCAGGGCCGTGTGGGTGAAGAGCATCAGTGTGGAAAAACAGAGAAAGCGATGCTGGCACCTGGGAAAAGAACAAGAATTCTTCTCTCCTCTTTATGCAACGTTACGAAATGAAGCAATTTGTTTTGCGCCGGAATGCGCGTTTTAATTGGGTGCCCATCGCTCTTTCATAGTATGATAATTCAATTTAATTCAGAGGTTCAGCCTTTCAAAACGTGGTTTGGAAACGCAGAACCAGCCCTGCTTGCTTGACGTGAGGAGTCCAATTGGGTTCAGGCTTTGCTCTGTGAGCTCTGCGGCGTCTGATCCGAATTTGCAGATGGCCGCGGTTGATCCAGAGCTGCATTTTCTGGCGAATGCTTTTAGAAACACGGAGAAAATTTGGCAATTCCCATTCCTGAGTCAGTTTTCTTCCCTTCCATGTGCTGAGGGCTGAGCAGCCAGGCTTCCCAGGGCAGGATTTGTGCAGCATCGTGTGGGTTACATCGCTCCATCGGTCCGGAGTCAGGTCAGACCTTCCCATACCTACGGTGCAGCAGCAGAATCTGACCCTGCATTGAGCACTGGAAAGGAGCAGCAGTCAGGGCTGGCTCCATGTCACACTGCACTGTGGAGCTCTGAGCTGCAGAGGAGCCCAGCGTCACATTTTGCTTTATTTTATGTTTTCCCAAGTGCTGAATGGGGACGGAGAACAGGAGGAACATACAGCCAAAGTCATTTTCCTTTGGGAAACTGCTGTGCTTAGAAGGGAAATGGGTGACGGGTGCTAAGGCATGACTTCCCACTGCACTGCTCCATCCTGCCCAGGGCTTGGGGCCAACCTTGGTTCTGCTGATGTCCTTGATGCAAACAGTCTCCTTGGGCAGCGCCTGTCAGTAATGGGATTATGGAGCTAAATGAGTTGAAAAAGCCCAGCAGGGAGGGGGAGAAGTTTGCAGTGAGAGGCTCCTGTCCACCCAGCAGTGTCCTCCCTTCACTCTGCTTTGTGGGGCATCTTGTTGCATCTTGCTGCTCAGGCACCTGTGGCACTTAGGGGAAAGGAATGAGATTTTGTTGCTGTGGCACCCAGAGGGTTCTGCTGCAATCCTGGTTGAGATGCTGTGGGTGAAGGGAGAGCGCAGGAAAGGGAAGCAGAGGGGAAACAGAAGAGGGATAGGATGCATTGTGCTAAAGCATTTGTCCAAAGATGCCGTGGAAAAGGAGCTGTGTGGGAGGCTCAGCACCACGGGGCTGTGCCAGGTGGGAGAAACGGCCCACCAGCTCTGCTTGGATGGGGAGACCCCACAATCCCCACCTCATTGGGATGGTCCCTGAGGTCTTCACTGGTGGCGAAGCCTCTCTGCTCCCCAGGTGGGGCTCATCACCCCCAAACCAAATAGGAACAGTGCCACAGCACAGAGCTTTTCCTCCATCCCCGCCCTAGGAAGGGGTGAAGCATCCCCAAAAGCCATGCATGGCAGTTGCTATGGCAACCCTACATTTTTCTTGTGATTCCTAATGACTTATTGGCATTTGCAGTAATCTACGGTTTGGGTGGTTTGTTTTTTTTTCATTGACTGCTGGATGTTGCTTTGCCTCCCCTCGGCCTCAAAGAACGGATTTATCCCATGGGTTTCTCAGCAGGGATTGGGCTGGGGATGCTGCCCTGGTGTTGTCAGCACAGCTTCCAAGGGAGCAGCAAAAGCTGGAGCCCTTTGCACAAGGCAAGTGCTGAAGCACAGCTTCTTTTTTACCTAGAGGAGAGCACAGACGTGTGGGGACAGAGAGGGACTGTTCCAGCAAGACAGAGATGCAGCAGAAAGCAGAGAAATGAGAGGGGCCTCATGCAAACCCCAAAACCACTGCAGGGTTGGACAGCATTCTGAGGTGTGAAACTCAGCTTGGGGAGAGAAATCAATGCTCTCTTGTTTTCAACCCATGCTTAACACAAAAAAGAAAATGAACGCCTCGCCCAGGTTCATTGGGGGCAGCTTAGGCACGATTTGCCATTGCAATCTGCGGGGATGGAGCAGGACCTGAGGTCAGCGTGGGGTTTTCAGTGCAGCTCTGAGCTCTCCTGAGCAGCTCCTTCATAGCACAGCCCTGCCTGCTGTTAGGGCTGCTGGTTGCATCTGGTGGGTGAGCAGGAAGGATTCTGGCAGCAGCACTGGGAGCAGCTCGACATCCAACCTGCGGTGCCACCCATGTGCTCCTCATGGCTGTTGTGTCCTAATGAGCTGCTGAAACATCGCCTGCGACCCTCAGGTCAGCAATAGGCAGACAGCTGCCCTCCTGCCCCTGTGCAGCATTCCCTGCCTGCAGCACAACTGCTCAGCTGAAGAAATGTTGTCTCCAGCAACAGGCATCTCTGGAGAAATAACAGCAGACGTCCCATCGTGGCTTAGATTTTAATTACGCTCAGGAATTCCTTCCCTTTTTTAAGCTGTGTTCAATAAACTGTTCTTCCCCACCTGCTGAAGAAAGCGTAAAGAGCTGCGGTTTATCCATCTGAAGGGACTGATATCAAAATGCTGCAGTGAGAGCACTTCAGCCTAAAGCATCCCCTGGGCTGGGAGCAGAGGGCCCAGTGCATGAACCCCACGCTCAGCTGCCCGGAGATGCTGTCCCAGCACTTGAACTGGGAAGTGAGACTTTATCCCAGTGCCACGTTGACATGGATTTGTGTTCCCCAGGTGACAGCTTCCTCGCAGCAGTTTGGATTTGCTGCCAGCAAATTTGGGCAGCAGAGCTCAAAAGGCTTTTTGACATTGCCCCGAGCATCCCTGCTCTGAAGGATGCTGCCATGGCCTCAGTTTGGGCAGGAAGGGGGGAGGGTTACAGCCACGCTCCTATTGATCCTCCTGTTTCCATGCTGCTCAGCTGGGGAGAGTCCGCAGGGTGATGCAGCTGTGCTTGCCTGGATGGAGTCACCCAAGCAGACCTGTGCTGGCTTCAGGGTCAGGATGCCCATGGGATGCCTTGTGCTGACTGCCCACAGAGCCTTGTGCTGAGTGGGCTGGGGACTCGGGGTGACCAGGAGAAGCAAGGAGCAATGGATACTTTCCCATGGATTTCATATCTTTGGAAAGGAGGTTTCAAGCAGCTTGCATGCTGCAGCTCCAGGCGTGCTGCTTGCTTGGTTGATTAGAAAGATGTAGGAATAAATGGAAGAGATGTGAGCATCTCTCTCCAGTCCCAGCTCCTGTGCCACGCTGCCTTGATTTTTCACAAAGACTCAGTGTCCAGAGCTTCAGAGCTGTCTGCATCATTCCGTCAGGCTCACCGGGGTTGAAAATCTTGCTCCCTGTTCCCTCTGCAGGCTGTGCTTCATCCCACCCCAACCATCTGTGGGCTTTTCTGTATCTGCAGCACGCAACAGAGGGCAATGGTATGTCATGGATACATACACCATCATTTCCTGTCTCTCCAGCACTCACATCGCTGCAAGGCACAAGCACGCACTTGTGTTATGTGTTACGAGCTGCTATTGCTGTCATGTTGGTGCAGCTCATTAGGTGTGTGCAGCACAGGAGTGATCAAGTCCCAGTGCCTGGCTGCTGGCAGTGCTCCATGCTCTGTGCCCCAGGCTGCTGGGATTGCAGGAGCTGTCTGAGAGCCAAAGAAAAGTGAGCAAATGAGACCCTGATTCCAGGGAGAGGAGCTGCAGTCTGCTTTAGGAATTGCAGGTGAGAAAAGGAGGAGGAGAGGGAAAAGCAGCCCTTCTAGTGTGGGATTGCAGCAGGTTGCAAAGGACCCAGCTGTACATTGCAAGGGTCCCAGCTTCCCAGATTGCAGAGGTTCAGGCTGCGGGTTGCAAAAGGAGCTGGCAGCAGGTTACAAAGGTTCAGGCTGCAGGTTGCAAGGGACCTGGCTGCAGGTTGCAAAAGGACCTGGTTGCAGGTCGCAAGGGTCCCAGCTTCAGATTGCAAAGATGCAGGCTGCAGGTTGCAAAGGATCCAACTGCAGGTTGAAAAGGACCTGGCTGCAGGTTGCAAAGGACCCAGTTGCAGGTTGCAAAAGGTGCTGGCCCACGGATGAGCCTGCAGCACGCCCAGCCCCAGCTCTGCAGGGATCCAGCTCCCACGCAGCAGCGTCGCAGCCGAGATCCTGCCAGCAACCTGCAGGGTGGGAGAAGGCAGAAGCTGGAGGTCTCCGTTTCCGCTGAAATCTGGCACCTTCCCCCTCTCTGGCAGCCTCATTAGAAGCTATAATTACACCCGAGTGCTCATAATACCCTTTCCCAAGCACCTCAAGGATTAAAAAAATCTAAATTCCAGCAGGATGCTCTGAAGAGTCGGGCTTGATTGACAGGAGCTTGGCTGACACCAGGAGCAGCAATGGCTGCAGCACCCGAAGCCCCAGAAGGAAGGGTGGGCATGGAGAGACATCACAAGCAAAGCCATTCTGTCAGCCAGCAGTGAGGACAGCAGTGCTGCCACTGAGGAGATGGCAAGCAGTGGGTTAAGACCCTTCCAATGGGTGAAAGCCATGGAGCTGGCTGCATGTTACAGAGGAGCAGGCTGCAGGATGCAAGAGGCCAGGCTGCAAGTTGCATCAAATTCAGCCACTGTGCAGCTGCTCAGGGTGGGTTGAAGCAAGGATTGGGGTCTGCAGCCCCCCAGCAGTGCAGCACACATCTCCTGCTTGCGGTGCCCACAGGAGCTCCACGCCTCCAGCAGGTTTCAGAGCCAGCCCACCTGGGATTGCAAACAATTAATTTCCCCAATCTGCGCAACGATCAGCTTCTGAGGTGAACAATTAGCCGGGCACAAATTGTAATTGTCATCTCGGTTCTGATTTTAATTTGGCCTAATGAAGGCTAAGTGATGCCGTCTCGCTCCTTCTCCCACGGCCCCACCACTTCAGGGCTCCGTGGGGATGGGGTGGGCCAGGACCAAAGCCGTGCCCACAGTGGGGAGTGCAGGGGAACGCATTCATTTTTTATTGCAGGCCACTCGTTTGCAGACATCAAGGCCAAAGAAAGCCTTATTTAGGGGAATTGGCTGCCCGTGTCCATGCGTTCTGTTTTGTCACAGCCTGTTAGCCTCTCCGCCTGCCCTTTGAAGCAGGGGGTGGTCATTTAATCTGAAACAACGCACTGTTTTTTCCCCCCCATTCTGATTTTACCTCGCTGCCGCCAAACATCCCCAGCCGTCGCCTCCCCTCCTTCCCCCTCCATCCCCACATCCCTGTGGCACCATCATCCGCTGCGCCTTTCAGAGCTGGCGATGTTTCCTAAGGAATCCATCATCCCACTGAATTACCTTTCACTGGAATAGCTGGCTTAGATGGAAGGAAGCAGTGGCTGCACCCCTCGTACTGGGAGATCCCATCTGGTGGGGCCTGAAGGTGAAATTAGCTGAACCTCAATGTTCCTACTTCGTTATGGTGGAGGCTGAGCCTCCCGGGGTGCAGCTCTCCAACAGCACCAATTAAAACCATGGGGGGAACACGATGGTGTCTGGCAGTCATTGCTCAAACTGAAGAGCTTTTCTTTAAGGGGAAAATATATCCTGTGCCCTGCTAGGTTTTAAAACTTGGTGGGTGACATCTGAAACCATAAAAGCAGCCTTTCAGTAACTAACTAATCCAGGTTGTAAAATAGGTGCTTCAAGTTGCCACAGATTGAAATCCTTGGGGCGCAGTACCATGCAAACATGCGTATGGGCAGATCTTGGTGAAGGAAAGGCTTAAGCTCTGTGATTCTCATGGCTTCAAACGGCTGCAGGAGCGGTGTCACAGCCAGAGATGTGACTTGTGAGATCATGAGACTCTCTTTGAGAAAGCTGGTATAGGCTGGAGACCTGCTTTAGACTGGACGTTACGAAGAATCTCTCCATGCAGATGGTGCTCAAGCATTGCAATGGTCTGCCCAGGGAAGTGCTGGATTCTCCGAGCCTGGAGGTATGTAAGAGATGTGTGGACATGGTGTAAACAGATGTGGGTAGGGATAGGCTCAATAGGTCACACTTACAGTTGGTTGCAACGATCCCAAAAGTGTTTTCCAACCTCAACAAATCTGTGGTTCTGTGACAGCAGCTGCTTGTGGAGCTCCTCCAAAGCCAGAGCCCATGCACCCTATGCTGGGATCCTACACTACAGTGCACAGCAGCCCCACTGCCTGTTCCTGGCAAAATCAGGGAGATGTGGGCCCTTGCCTGGGGTCTTAACCATCAGCTCAGCCCCATGCAGCAATTTGGGTGTCCGTAGTTTTGCCCTATTTGACTAAATCAGCTCTGCTCCACTC
The DNA here is from genome assembly GCF_019232065.1 of Centrocercus urophasianus. Classification (NCBI taxonomy): domain Eukaryota; kingdom Metazoa; phylum Chordata; class Aves; order Galliformes; family Phasianidae; genus Centrocercus; species Centrocercus urophasianus. The sequence goes on from NW_024885000.1 coordinate 3,527,427, forward strand.
CCTGCTCCACGTCTCAGCGTCACCTCACTGCTCCCACTGTCACCGTGCTGACAAGTGGCAGTGACACAGCACAGCAATCAGCTAACGACAGGGGCTCGTTAGAGCCAGGAGGACCCCGTTAGAGCTGTGTGCTTAATTGGGCAGGAGCTCAAGGCTGGAGGGCGCAGGGTGATGCCAAGCATCGCCGATTTGCTGCAGGTCAGAGCTGTGGCTGTTGGGTTCTGAGCTCATTACCATTTTCTCCTGCTATCCATGCACACGCCTGCATCCAGCGTCAGGTTGGGTTTTTTCACGCTCCTTTCAAACCATTAATGACACATCCCAAAGTTCCTCGCAGAGCAGCCCCTCTCCTCCTGCCTCGAATGGATGAGTATCTCCGCGGAGCTCAGTCATGCGAAAAGCATTTTCTGGGGCTTTTAGGAAAACAATATTTTGTCAGTTCCTCCAAGGACAGAGAGTTGTCTCGAGCTGCTCCTTCCCCTCCCTACCCCGCCATCTCCCAGCCATGCAAGCACAGAGGGGCTGCAGCTGCACCCAACCCTAAGGTCATGCATCCATCCGGGACGTGCGCCCGTTTGGAGGCAGGCACCCACAACCCCACTCTTGCTTTCTGCAATGCAAAAGAGCCCCTTGCAATGCAGCCCCCCCGTGCCAGCTGGGCAAGGTGCAGGGCTGCAGCCCCCCATCTCCTGCAGGCAGCTCCCCCAGCAGCAAAGCACTGCTGAACTGTGCCCCGCACCTCATTGTCTCGCTGCCGAGCTGGGAAGCCTTAAACAGGCGGGATGAAGGCAGCAAATGTTTTCCATTTTCCCTTCCTGTTCCTATCGGGTGCTTTTATTATTATTATTATTTTATTTTAGATCCCTTTTGAATGACAGCTCTATCAAAACAGCTCATTTGGAAATGTCAGGTCCATTCTTGATAAGTCATCAGTCACGGTGATTGGTGCTGACAGACGCCCTGCAACGGTGCTGTGCTATCTAATATACTGCTCTGCAGTCTTTTGTAATATCACATTATTTTATTTATTCAGCATGGCATGAAATCTCTCCTTTAGGAAATGGGAAGAGGGGAAAAAAAAGGTTAACCCTTCTGGTGATGCTTCCCTCTCCTGGATAGCCCGCGTGGGAAGTGGCAGACATCAGGCTGTAGCATGGCACAGCAGTTCCAGTGTCACCATTCGGGGCTGTTTTGGGGGCACTGACCTTCCTTGTTGCTGTTCGACCCCATGGAGCTGCTGTGTGGCTCTATGGGGGCAGGGGGGTGGGCTGAGACCAGTGGGTGCTGCTCTCCTGCACCCCCTGATCTGCACCAAGGAGCCTTTGTTTGTTCTCATTAAAGCCTCTGCAAAATGCCCAACATGCAAAATATCCTTTTTATTAGCTGGAATTGACGGGGCTGTCTGGGACTGGCATCTGCTCCACTTTCAAGGCCAGGGCTCTGCCAAGCAGCCAGTGCTTGTCTCGGTGCTCTGCATCTCAGTGCTCAATTCCTCGTGCACTCAGCATCCATTCATAGCAGCTCCTCCCATCACCCAGGAATGGAACAAGCCGTGGTGTCACTCATGGGCATGCAACCATGAGATCCTGCCAAAAACACCCTAAAACCAGAGCAGGGCGGGCAGAGATCTGAGAGAGCCTTCGCCCCTCCTTCAGTGCTGTGGCCAAGAGTCAGAGCTCTCCTTGATTTGCCACCTTTGGGGATTTCTGCTTTTCCAGGGTTCCCCTCCTTCCCCACCACTTTGTCTCCTTTCCATCCTCTTGTCTGCCCCATAGCCAGAAAGCTGGAGCACAAAAGGCTGTGGGCAGACTGCAGGCTGAGAGCACTGAACTTTGGCTTTCTCCCCCATGAAAATGCTGCTCCTTCCACCTCCTCCTCCTCCTCTTCCCATCCCCAGTGCCCCATGGCCCCGTTGTCACACGGCAGCAGCAGTGTCTGTCAGCCACCAGAAAATGACAGCAAATGGCAGGAAAAGGGCTCTGCTAATGGCACAAGTGACACGAGCACGCTGTTCACCAGCACAGAGGCTGCACTGCTGCATCCCACTGCTGCCCAGTTCTGTGCTGAGGGGCTGCTTGGTTTGGAAGCAAGGAAAAAGGGTTGGAGAGGGGCTCAGAGGATTGCATCAATGCCCCCATTTTGCTGTGAGCCAATTTGGTGCACGTTGGCACAGCTCTCATCACCAGCCTTGGACAGCAGGTCTGTAGTGAGCTCATTAGGAGAGAGCTGGGGGTGATTTCCAGGCAGTTCAATAACTGAGCAGCGCAGCGGGCAGGAGGAGCCACGTGGCTCATTGCAGCACCGGGGCTGTTTGTCTGCCAGGCAATAGCAGGGACAGGCATTGCCTGCAGCACAGCTCCCTGATGCTGCATGGTGCATCCCATCACTGCACACAGAGTTTTGGGGAAGAAAGCCTTAATTTCTGCCTCCAAACCTGGCAGAATGGAGCTAAACCTCACCTCGAATGGAGCAAGATCCCGGTGTAAAAACACAGAGCTGCACGCTGGCAAGGGCACAGTGCAGGGACTGAAGGGCACAGCAGCATCTCCATAAGGCACGTCCCCAAGGCTGGGGGTCCCACACGGGGTCCTAAGCAAAAGAACTGCAGGGAGCTGAATGGACTCAGTGCTGAGCTCCGTCGATAGCAGACAGCATTTTCTAAAGCCTGCGGGTGATGAAGGAGCCAAATGGCATTTGGAACCCTGCACGAGGCTCTCAGAGGCTTTTACGCAGTGAAGAGCTCTAAATTAGCTATTGCCACTCAGAAATAAGATTGGGGAGATAGCATTCTGGAAACAGAGACAGTGCAGCAACAGTTGGAAAGGGCAAACAGCAAGTTGGAGGATGAGCACAGCAGCACAGCGGAGTCGGTGGTAGAAGGATGGGAAGCAGCCACCATTCCATCCCATCCCCACCTCTCCCATCTCCATCCCGTGGTACTGGGGATGCTCTGGGTTTGGGCTGTTTGCAATGGGAGGGTGAGGAGGAAGGGGACAGAGCTGCAGTGGCCACGCACAGCTGAGCCCTGCTGCAGCCCGGAGATGTGCCAGTCCTGTGAGCAGCATCCAAAAACACACCGAGGTGCTGCCCAATGCAGCACAGGGTCTGCTGAGGACACAATATTTCAGAGTGAGGAACGATTCAGCCACAAGCTGAGGCTGAGAATCCATCTTCCCAGCGATCCAGCCAGGAGATCAGTCAGCTCCTCCAGCTTGCTTTTGAAAGACATTTACAAATGCACACGATAACCCTGAGACCAACCCTGAAAGCAGGCAGCCCCAGGGCTCCTGGTGGAGTTATCTCAATGAAACAGCCTCGGGGCTTCCCATAGCTGGAGGGTGGCACAGGACCACTCAGAGCCAGCACAGAAGCCAGGGACACCTGTGGGTCCAGAGCCTGAAAGTAAAAGATGAGGAAGAGCAGCTTCATTTCCCAACCCTCCTCATTAAAAACCACCCAAAGCACTGTTGGGGGGGAGGGGAGCAGCAGTCTGATAAGGGTGTGAGCGTGGCTGCTGCCCGCTGGCTGCGGGTGGATGGGGCTGATAGGAGATGCAGCAGTGGAGCTGTTTGCTTTGCACGCTGCCTGGCAGCATTTTATCTGCTGGCTTCTTCCTGGATGAGCAGAACCAACCTTATCTCCCTCCCTGCCAGGAGAGCTGCAGGACGAGGCCCTCAGGCAGCAAGCAGAGTCCCTGAGTCTGCTTGCACAAAACGTGGCTTAGCAGAGGAAAGAAACACCCAGAGCAGCAACGCAGGGCTCTGCTCCCTGCCTTGTGCAAATGCTTTCTGGGGGGTAGCAGCTCAGCACAGAGAATGGCTTTGCCCCATCCGTGCCTTTGCTGGTTGCAAGGATCCACGTAGGATTTCCCATCCTCTACTCCTTGCTGTTTATTTGCTTTGAAGCTGCAGCAGGGCCGGGGCAGGAGCATCCCTCCAACCATGCAGCAAGGGCGTAGAGCTGCATAATGCCCCCGAATTTAATAAAACGCCTCAAACAGGCAAAGTTTTTCCTTTGCCAGCTGCTTAATTAAATTGCCTAATGCTGTTTGCCATCACAGCACAAACTCCTGTGTTTAAAGACCACAGCGTTGCCATGGCACTCACCCGGCGGATGGTGCGGGGCTGTGACAAAGCATACAGATGAGAAAAGCAGTGCTGGGGAGTTGCCACGTTACCGGAGGGATTGGGTGGATTTGTAGTTATTTATTTATTGGTTTATTTTCTGACGTGGCAGCAAACTCCCTGCCGAGGTCTGGGTCGGTTGCTTTGCGCTCAGTGGAGAGGCTGCTTTTCCACCCTGGGGTACTGATGCTGCAACCCAGCTGTGCTGCTGAACACAGGATTGCAGCAGGAGGGCCGGGGAGGCATTCAGCTTCCAGAAACGCTGAGCGTTGCTGTGCCATTGCTGTGCCATTGCTTCGTGCACAAGGTTTGTATGGACACAACAGAATGCAAGCCCGGAGGGTTTTGCTGAGCTCCCAACGTGAGGCTGAGATGGGGGCTGAGCATCTCTGATCCACAGTGCCACGTGTGCATGGCAAAGCTTCCATCAGCTCCTCGTGTGGGAGAAAAGCAGAACTCGCACCCAGCAGAGGTTCTGCTGAGGTCTCCAGCCACAGCCACGCATGATGCAGAGCTGCAGCACTCCATCTCTTCCTCTTTTCACTCCCACATCCCACCTGCACCAGTGGAGGTAGTGCTGCCCATTGCTGTCGGAGGGCTGGAAGGAAATCAGAGCTGGTTGGAGCATCGGCAGATGGCTGCGGTGGGGAGGGGAGAATCCTTGAGTCATAGAATAATCATCGAGTTATTAAGGTTGGAAAAGAAAACTGAGATCACCGCGTCCAACCGTCAGCCCAACACCACGAGGCTGTGTGCCTCAAATCACAGAAGGGTTGGGATTGAAAAGGACCTCTATAGACCATCACCTCCCACTCCCCACCACAAACAGGGGCACCCACAGCTCCATCATTTCTCACTCCACCCCACCACCATCAGCCCCCGATAACGACTGGTCCTCAGCACTTTAAGTGAGATTTAACACGTCAGGTATTGTATGTTAAGCAGGGGATCATTAAAAGCATTCATTAGAGATTAACAGCTATCTAGTAGATACTGCCAGTATCGCAGCTGTGGCTCATCCAGAATGCTGCAGTTCAGAGATCCCTTGGGATGCACTCAGCACATTGTAGCTCGGGGTTGATCCTGTGCTCCACACCATCACACAGCCCACAGCGATGCTCCAGCACTGACATTTCACTTCCAGAGCCACAGAAGGCTGTTAACATGGTGATGCTGTGCTTATCCCCAGCCACACCACACCAACGGGCCATCACAGCAAAGCCCAGCAGGATGGAATGCTGCAGACAAAGAGGGATAGAGGAGCATTTCAGATCACGGCAGGGTGCCTTACTTCCAAGTTCTGTAAGTAATCAATACAGAACCCTTTAACTCGCTGCTGGTTTTCTCGTTAATACAACCTGTGAGGTTTGAGCAGCGCAGATGTGACTTCAGCATAGGGATAAACATCACCCAAGCTGAAGGAGGGGTGAAGCTCTGCCATAAATCCCTTCCGTGGGGGTGCACACAGGAGAGATGCACACACGGGTCTGATATCGGTATCTCAGTGCACAGAGGATCCTGCTGGGCTGGAGCAAGCGTGTGCATCTCAGGCTGCAAAGCCCTGCAGAGCTGTGTGTTCCCACCCTCCTGCTCCCTGCACACAAGGGTTGGATCCCCCTTGGGCTCCTCCATGGCATCATGCCCTGGAAAAGAGCAAAAAGGCATTGGGGGAGGGGACAGGTCCTCCAGCATCTGGCTGCCACTTCTCATCTGGCACTGCATTGATGGGGATGCAGAGGCTCACGGCTGCCTGAGCACAGTGAAATGGGAAAGCTGTGACAGCCACACTCAGATTCGGTAAAGCCGTCATTCAGAAAAGAGGAGGGTTTGGCAGGAGCTCACAGCACGCTCAGGGCAGTGCTGTGCACCCAGCGTGGTTGAGATGGCTGCTAAGCCTTGGGGACATCACCCGGGGACACCACTGCAGGATTGATGCTGCTTGCAGAGAAGATCCACTGCTCAACCTCTGCCTTTCCCCAGACAGCACCCTATCAGGGTGACAGAGGCTCTCCATCGCCTCCTGCCCCATTGCACACCCCGGGGACCATCAGCCCCTCTCCCTGCTGCTAAGGGAGAGGGGAGGGCAGGGAGCCGGCTCAGCTGCAGCCATCCATCTCCCGCAGCCGGGCTGCTCCGTGGCAGCAGGGGAGAGGCAGCAGCGACCAAAGCTCCTTCCATGCAGTGATTTATCTCCTGGCTTCATCCAGCAAACTTGCTGATGAAAAGACTCTTCCCTTCTCTGTGCCTCATCAATTCTCATTCTCGTTGCTTTTCTATTTTGTGCTATTTTTTTTTTTCTTCTTCTTTTTCCCCCCTCTGGGCTTCTGCTGCCTCTTGATGCAATGCTGTGTGCACAGCATCAGCCCTCCCTGATCCGTTTGGGGAATGTGTCCAACAGAACCAGAAACACAAGCAGAAAATGATGGTTTTCTGTAAATTCGGGTCCTTTTGCTATACAACCACCCAGGCCATTGGAGCATCACCTCACACACAGGGCTTTCCATAGCCAACCCTGGGCAAGAGCACTTTTCTGGGCTCTTCCTCACAACCATAATGACATATTAGAATACATATATATATTCTTTCGTATTATTTCTTCTTAAGGAGAAAAAATTCTATGATATTTTAATGGCTGGAGAGATTTACAGCCACAGGAGTGTCCGTGCATTTAAAAAGAAAGATGAGGGGCCATCAGAAGCGGCAGAAATCAATACCACCTTCCCCTCCTATAATGCAGGAGGTGCTTTAAAGGCAGTGCCCCCACAGCAGGCGGTGCAGGGATCAATTCTGGCATCAGTTTGGTTGAGTTGATGCCGAACAGAGTTTGTTTGGAAGCCCTTTATAGGGAGAACAAGGGGGTGATAAGAGGGGGTGCACCCAGCAGGGATGGGGTTAATGGGCTTCTCTATTCTTCCAGGAGCCTCTAGTGAGTTCAGCCACTCCTGGTCCTGTTAATTAGATCCTAGCAGTGCTTTAAGTGCTGAGGTGCATGCTTGGGGTTGGATGGTTGGTCCCAGCCCCTCCTCTGGTTTCCAGAGGGCAGCTGGGGTGGGATTCCCCAGGCCAGGGCAATGTAGGACTAAAGAGGATGAGACGGGTGTGAGAGGTCCATGGGCTGCTGGTAGCCCTGTACAGAGCAACCATGAGCCAACATCTCTTGGGCTGGGAGGGGAGAGGTGATGCTGCTGATACAAAGCAGGCGAAGTGGATGTATTAGTATGTCTTGGGGCTGATGCTGGAGCTCCCGTGTATGGGGCTTTGCTTCTCCAGCCCGTGCCATGTGTGTAAGGTCTCCTCTAACGCAACTCCTCGTCTGCCCTCTTTCAGGAATGATCTTGAGGAGCAACCAGGAAAATGCAGCAGAGTGCCAAAATGAACCCACTGGGGAGGAAGAGGAGGCGAAGCTCTGATTAGAGGACTGGTCCCACATCAGGGGGTGATGTGCCCTCAGCTGGGGGGCTGCAGGCAGGGCAGTGGGGGCTGATTGCTCTGAGGGCTTCGCTTGGGGCATCTCCTGCAGACCCCGTCCCCACCACGGTCACCCCATGCCCCTTTCTGGCTGCACCCCCTGAGCTTTTCCTGACCGAAGGAAGGCCGGTCCCACCACCCAAAAATGAGAGGTTTCCAGGGCAGCTCGCTGCTGCTCTGCATAGTGGCTGCTGCTGCCATCCCCATCGTACCCTGGAAGGTGAAATGCCCTCTGCAGTGCGTGTGCCAGATCAGACCCTGGTACACCCCGCGCTCTGCGTACCGGGAGGCTGCCACCGTGGACTGCAATGATTTGTTCATCACTGCCGTGCCCGAGGATCTGCCAGCGGGGACGCACACACTGCTTCTGCAAAGCAACAACATCGCCAGGCTGGAGCAGAGCGAGCTGGACTATCTCCGAAACCTCACAGAGCTGGACCTGTCGCAGAACAGCTTCTCTGATGTTTGGGATTTCGGCCTGAAGAGCATGCCGCAGCTGCTCAGCCTGCACCTGGAGGAGAACCGGCTGACCGAGCTGCCCGACAGCAGCTTCCCAGGGTTGGGCAGCCTGCAGGAGCTCTACCTGAACCACAATCAGCTGCGTAGGATCGCGCCCCGTGCCTTCGCCGGCCTCGGCAGCCTCCTGCGCCTGCATCTCAACTCCAACCTCCTGCGGATGGTGGACAGCCGCTGGTTCCAGATGCTGCCCAGCCTGGAGATTCTCATGATCGGAGGCAACAGGGTGGATGCTATCTTGGATATGAATTTCAGGCCCCTGTCAAACCTTCGCAGCTTGGTGCTGGCTGGGATGAACCTGAGGGAGATCTCGGACTACGCGCTGGAGGGGCTGCGCAGCTTGGAGAGCCTCTCTTTCTATGACAACAAGCTGGTGACCGTCCCCAAAAGGGCTCTGCAGCGAGTGCCCAGCCTCAAGTTCCTGGATCTGAACAAAAACCCATTGCAGAGGGTCAGGCAGAGTGACTTCACCAACATGCTGCACCTCAAGGAGCTGGGACTCAACAACATGGAGGAGCTGGTGTCCATTGACAAGTTCGCCTTGATCAACCTCCCCGAGCTGACCAAGCTGGACGTCACCAACAACCCCAAGCTGTCCTTCATCCACCCCAACGCCTTCCACCACCTTCCCCAAATGGAAACTCTCATGCTCAACAACAACGCCCTAAGTGCCTTGCATAAGCAGACGGTCGAGTCCCTGCCCAACCTGCAGGAGATCAGCATCCACAGCAACCCCATCCGCTGCGACTGCGTCATCCGTTGGGTCAACAGCACCGAGACCCGCATCCGCTTCATCGAGCCGCAGTCCACGCTGTGTGCTGAGCCCCCCGACCTCAACAGGAGGCACATTCGGGACGTCCCCTTCCGAGAGATGGCGGATCGGTGTCTGCCTCTCATCTCCACCCAGAGTTTTCCCTCCCGTCTGGAAGTGACGGATGGTGACAACATTTCCTTGCATTGTCGGGCGATGGCAGAGCCGGATCCGGAGATCTACTGGGTCACCCCCTCGGGGATGAAGTTAATCCCCTATGCACATGACGGACGCTACAAGGTGCACCCCGAAGGGACTCTGGAGATCATGGGGATCTCAGCGCAGGAGGCCGGGCTCTACACCTGCGTGGCCCACAACTTGCTGGGGGCAGACACCAAGAGCATCACCGTGCTGGTCAACAGCTCCTTCCCGCATAGCGAGGCCAGCTTGGAGCTGGTGGTGCTGGACATCCAGCCCTACCACATCCTGCTCACTTGGAAGCCGCACCTCAACGCCGTCTCCTCCAACCTCACCTGGTCCAGCTTCCTGCTCAGCTCCAGCTTGGACACAACCAACGTCGCTCGCATCCCGCTGGGGACCCACGCGTACAACATCACCCGGCTCCACCAGGACACGGAGTACTGGGCTTGCCTCCACGTGGCCTTTGTAGACTTGCAGGCCAAGGTGGCATGCGTCAACGCCAGGACTAAAGAGGCCATCCGCCACCACCGCTTCCTCGGGGACAGGCAGTGCCTCCTGACACTGCTGGCACTCAGCATCCTGCTGCTGGCCATCGGCCTGGTGGCTCGCTGTGGTTTTGGGGACGAGCCCAGGAGGGCTGGTGATGCACTATGGGATGCAGGGGCAGTGCGAGTGGTTTACCCCCATCTCGCCCAGCACTGGGCTCAGGGGCCACGCAGCGGGCAGCTCCTGGCTGTGGAGGTGCAGGCGGCACCCCTGGACTCCTGAAGGCTGTCATATTGGTTGGGTTGGGTGGGGAGTGGGGGTGGGGAGAGGGAGGGAGAAACTATTTTTTACCAAAAAAAAGAAAAAAGGAAAAAAAAATCACACAAAACAGAACAGAAAGTGAAGACATGGTGTAATATCAAGGACTTGGCTAAGAGACAAAGCAGCGTGGGGATGTCAAGGAGCAGAGCTTGGCCGCGGGGCTTGCAGAGCTCTACACGGTCTGGATCTGTGTGTAGCTCCTAGAAGCAGCCCTGGGACAGCTGGGATGGTTGAAGAGCCATAGGGATGGGCAGCAGGTCACCCCTTCCCACACGCCCTGGTTGGACAGTCCTTGCTTTGGAAATACAAAAAAAAAAAACAAAAAAAAAAGGAAGAAAAAAAAAGTCTTTCCCTTTAGGATACGTTTTCCTTTGTTTGCTTCTTGTTTTTCTTGAGTAATCAGCCACAAAGCCACCCCCAGCTCCCTCCTGCTGCTCGCTGCCATCCCCCAGAGCGAAGCAGAGGGGATGGATGGCAGCCACGTGGGGCAAACGGAGCAGAAGTGGCAGCAGTGACGCATCTCTTAATGGGCATCCCCATAGGGCTGCCTGATTGCAACTCCATATCCTGCAAGCGCAATCTCATGGCTGTTTTGTAAACTTCAGAGGGTGATGTTACAGAAAGAGGAAGGGGGAGAGGGGGAGGAAGGATATTCTTGTTTTTCTTGTTTTTCTTCTAAATTTCTGTATGTACTGCTGTGCAGCAAGAGGGCTTGATGGTAACAAACCTTCAGATGCAGGAGGGAATGGGACCCAGGACAGTTCAGCCCCTGCACTGCTGTACACTGTGGGAAGTGAAGGGAGGGAATCTGCTAAGCAGGGAATCTGCTCTCCTGCTTTCTCTGACCATCAGTTGAAGTCACAAATGAATGGAGTCCACTGCACTGCACTGCAGTTCAGTTAAATGGCTGCTGCAAGCCACTGAAAGAGCTGCTGAGAAATAAGCAGCGCTGCAAACCAGAGATTGAAATGCAAGATGCATGCAGTAAATTCAGCTGGGGCAGGATACAGCTCCCTTCCTCCATAGGGAGATCCCAAATCCCTCACTCCCAAAAGGAGCTGTTTTCAAACCATTTATAAACCCCCTGTCCATAGACCTGGCTGTGGGCAGCAGTTGGAGAGCACCATCAGTGCCTCATCCACTATTCACTGCTGCTGCTGTTCATTATCAGTGTGCTGTGTCAGGTGAAACCCCTCCCCATCCCCATGCTGGAGCCCATGCAGCACTGTGAGGCAGCACCCCACAGCCCTCACTGCACAGCTCAATCTCAGCATCCTGCACCAAGCCCAGCAATAAATTTCCCCTCTGCAATTTTTCGTGCCATTTCCAGCTCCTGATCGGGGGCATCAGGCCAGAAATGAGCTTTTCAGGGTGAATTATAGTGGCTGCAAAGTGTTATAGGGCTCATGGATCCTCCTCTGCTCGCAGGCTGAGCCTGCAGTGGAAAGCAGGAGAGCTCTTCAATCTGCCACCAAAGTCAAAGCAGATCCAGGGCTGGATTCTCGTTTCTCCACGTCTCATTTCTGCTTCTTCCGCCCTCCATCCCTCCTCCTCCTCTTTCTCAGTGCAAGCAGCATCATGGATCCCATATGCAAGAGAGCTTCTGGCAGAGCCAACTGAGAACACAGCATGCCAGGCTCTATTTTAAGCTCCTAATAAAACAAGTTTCTAGAGGGGCCCTTCTTTCATGCAGCCCCACAGCACTGCCCTGCACTCAGCATCCATTGCTGGGCAGCCCCCACATCCCCATCCTTTGGGCTCCCAGAGAAGTACAGTGGGCACATCATTATTGGTTCATTAGGGAATCAAAGCAGGCCTCTCCTCCAGCACTTCCTCCAGAATGATTTGAATTAAAACGTCCAACCTCCCTGGGAAATGTCAGCAGTGTTATCCATATGCATGATGCCATTAGGATGAAGCAGGTGCAGCTCAAAAAACCTCCAGGAAGACCTGCCTGTCAATCTCCACGGTGAGCATCTCTCCCTCCAAACGCTCCATCACCTCTCCCTGCTCTGCTGCAATGCTCTGAAGATGGGGAAACAGAAAGAGAGCTGCTCAGCCCTTTGCATACTGCAGCTCTAGCTTCCTACATGAGCCAACCACCGAGGAAATGGGTTCAGTCGAGCTCAGGTGGGCAATGAGGCGCCCATCAATCATACTGATGGAGAGCAGCTGGGGCAGATGGAGGTCTGCTTTGAGCCAGGCAAGCACTGACCTCCTTGGTGTTGGGAGGGGGTGCTTTGCAATTAGCTGCTTTGCTTCATTTCCAATCCCTGTTCTGTGTTTTGGGATGCTTCCCCCTTGCACTGGGGTGCTCAGGGCTCACTTCCTGCTTTGGGGGGGTCACCAAAGAAGCAAAGGTTTGGGGACACAGTGCTGCTTTGTCACTCCACGCCAATGTGCTATGGATGCTGGTGAGCCAGGGATCCGTGGACTCATTCTGGAGCTGTGTTAAATCCTAATGAGGAGCAGGGAGGGGAAATTTTGTTTGGGTTTGCATGTGGCAGGGCTCCTGCTAATGAGAAATGGATGCTGCTAGGGAACAAGGAGCTGGAACCCAACTGGGAGGAGCAGGCAAAGAGCCATAGGGAGAGAAGCAGTGTGAGGGTTTGGAAGGGCAAAGCCACAGCAGCAGGGGGCTGAAAGTCCCATCCCTTGCAGATAGCTGCTTTGCACCACGAGGAGCCACGCTGAGAGCAGCAGTGGGGAAAAACAACAGCAAAACCTGTTTGGAGATGCATGGAGGTGGCTGCCCAATCACTCAGACCCATGGAAAACCTATGGGGAGCTGCTGGTTTCCAGCTTGAATGCCAGAGGGCTTTGGTCCTTACCAACCCTTTGTACACCTCACGCAGCATCTTGTAAATCTTTAATTACAAGAAAATTGCAACCTTAACAGCGAATACACAAACAGAGCTGATAAATATTTAAAATTGCCACCGTGCCAGATCTGAGGGGGATTAAGGAAAGATATATTGGAGTGACAGTTATTAAACACTAAATCCCAGCAAATGTTACCGAGTGGATAAATAATGCAGCGGAGCGACAGCCGGCTGCAGGAGAGGGGGGAACATCTGCTATGGGGGGAGAGGCTGTGGTGCATCCCAAAATCCTGGTGTGTGTAAGGGGTGGGGGGGGATAATGAGGAGCCTTCTGCCTTTCCTGCTTGGAAACATAATTCTGAGTGCTGCTCAGCAGCTGAGAAAGAGCCCGAAGAGGATGGATGGGGGCAGCAGCTTGCATGGAAATGTTGGGTTTTCCTCCTGGAAATGTGGGGGTTTTCTCCTTCCATGCAAAGCAGCTGTGTGAGTACAGCTGGGCTGGAAGAGCACAGATGCTGTGCCCTCCATCCTCACTGTGCTCCCAGCTTCCCCCCCTTCCATCCCCAACCTTGCTGTCAGCTTTGAGGTCACTGCTCGACCTCCATTATTAAATTCCCAGCCAGCATTAAAGATTTACGACTTCACGAAAGGTAACTAGCAAAAAGTTAATTATCCCTAATAGGCCAGGCTTCTCTCTGGTGGAGGCAGGATGCTCGGAGCGTGAATTACCCCAGCAACCTCCCCAGTAAAATATTGATTTTAAAAAGCTGGTTCGTTATAAATATTACAGCAGTGATGAGGCTTTGCCACGAGCTGCCTCGTCCCGGCGCAGCGACACGGATGCTCTGTGCTGGACAAGGGCTGAACCATGGATGCCAATGCCCACCTGGTAAATCTTTAATTGAAATTGAAGGGAACGGTGAGCCTCACTGGTATGGAGAGAACAGTAAATATTTAACAGGGGAATTGCACAGCGTTAAGGGAAAGTGGGGAGAAGAGTGATAAGTGGCACCTATAGGACGTTAAACCAGGATAGAGCAGCCAAGGAGATGAATTAAACATCCCCCATCAGCAGGGCAGGCCTCAGACCCAAAGTGAGAGCTTGCAGCTGTTGGATGGATAGGACCCAAAACATCAGAGAGCGATGGGAAGTCAATGCACGTGCAGAATGCAGGCACAGGAGGATGGATGAGCATTCCCACCGTGATGCACAGCCATGCAGTCACCAATTCCCTGCACAGGGTTCATAGCTGAGGATGTGCTGCCCACCTAACGAACGGGCCACGCTCCTTGTGCTCAGTGCTAGCATGGCTGATTGATGGCACAGTGCTCATGGGCAGTGTTTTAAGCCACATCCAGGGTTATTTTTTTGTTTCTTTATGGTTTAAAGGCCCGTCTACAACATTTTATTTCCAGGTAGGAGGAGAAAACACAATTTTCCAAGCAAGGGTCAGAGATAAGAGTGCTGTCAGGATGAAGCGAGTGCTGCTTTATGCCAAGTGAGAGGAACAGCTGGAGCTGGAAGGGCTGTCAGTGTGGGTTACAATCCTCTGCTAATGGCAATAATGAGACTATTGCAGCAAGTTAACTCGCTTGCTCTTGTATTCTTCTTTGTGGTATTGATTTTAAAGAGAACACCGTTTCCAAACAAAATAATAACACCTAGCACTTGTAAAGCTGCTCCCACGCTCACAGCAATATGCAAACGTTTATGTGCCACTTCAAGCATCCCACTAAATCACTCTGGGAAACGTCCTTCCTGATTTACTGCTGGGTGCACAGGGGGTACTGCAGTGCCAGGATGGTTTAATGCAGACTTTGCCACTACTCCAGAGCCAGGTGACTCTTTGTCCAGTGTGCTGCTCTATCGCATGGACTGCATTCCAGAGGGCTTTTGTTCGGAGGGTTCCCTATTGCTGACACCTGGTCACTGACACTGCCCCCAAACCACTGCTTTCCTACAAAAGATGAGGCTGAAGGACTTCAGAGAGCAGCAGCCACGCAGGAGTAGCCCTGCTATATGGCATGCTGCTGTAAAAACAAAGCCTTCATTTCCTGCTGACCTCTTCCCTGTTGAACCACATCCCACTTGCACCTACGAGGATGAAATGCCAGCTCTGCACTGTTGTTTCCCACAGGAGATGAACGGCCACCTCGTTTCAGCATTTCACACCCCACCAGCCCTCCCAGTTAAGCTGAACTCTGAGCTGAGCAATTCCATCTTGCTCCAATACTTTTTGTTAGAAATGGGAGGATTTGTTCAGCCTGCCAAGCTCTGCAGGATGAACACAGATGCTCTGTAACAGCCTCCTTCCCTACCCCAGCCTGGTGGAAACATCTGGCCAGCTGCACACATACAGGAAGGCTCCCAGAGGAGCGATGCAATCGTTCCTTCTCAGGGAGGGCTCCTCTTGCACGGAGTGCACAAAGCAGCACTGCATCACCTCGTTCATCTGGGACCTGCAGAAGGAAGGGAATTGCTTCAGAAGCTGATGAGTGTTTTAATGTTCTGCTCCACGGGATCTGCTTCGTGCAGCTCCTGTGCTTTGGAACATGTTGGGATTGGTTGGTTTTGCTGGCAGGGTGCAAAGTAAGGTTACTTTGAGGGAAGACAGCAGGGGCAGAACCAGGAACTTCCCTGCAGGCTTCAAGATTCGCAGGGGTTACCAGCAAACCTAATTACTGCTTATACAGCTGCTACAGGGCAGAACAGGAACGGCTGCTGGGTGCAAACCAGCTGCCTGCCAACAGGTGATCCTGGACTCCAGCCCTCCCCAAAGCTGCTCAGAGAAATACAGGCAGGAGCAAGCAGGGGGCTGCACAGGAGCCACACAGCCACCTCTGCCTCCTGCCAGCAGGTATCGTTGTGTCAGGGATGGGGAAAGCAGCTCTCCTTTCTCCTGTTCTGATGCCACAGGTGGAGTTTTATTGTTTTCCTACCATGCAGTCAAGATGCTTATTATGAAGCAGCATCTCCTTGGCAAGCAGCTAGTGATCAATCACTGCAGGGCGTACGTGGTGCTGCTTTCCAACACAAAAGAGCAGAGTGTGTTCATCTGTCTTCCTCCTGAGTACGTGCAGCCTGCTGGTCTCCAACCAGCCCCATAAACCAAGAGGAAACGAAGGCAAGCTGAATCCCAACCGCAGGACCCCCACTGCCCAACACAACCTATTAATGCCAGCATTAAAGGTTTGCTGTGCGCAGCCCAGAGGCGAGGAGCTGAGTGCTGCAAGGAAGCTGCCAGCATCCTGCTTCAGCAGCAGCAGCAGGCGGGTGCCCTCTAGTGAGCTGCACGGCCTGGGAGCTGCAGGAGGGGTGGCAGTGGGACTGGGAGCTGCTCCAGCTCCTAAACCACACATCCAGTACTTCCACATATAGGCTAAGCCAACCCCACGCCACCATGCCTGCAGACAAATCATGCAGTAGAACCTCCCCTCCACCTGCAGCATGGGGAGGGCTGGCAGGTCTCTGCCTCCCCGTGAGGACAAACATACAAAGAGCACAGGTTACTCATCTGGTAACGGGCCTTTACTTAAAGCTTTCCCCAAAAGGCAGCGTGAATGGAAAAAAATAATTAACCTACATCGTCAAGAGAATGATGTGCTTTATTTAATTAAACTCCTCAGGCGCAGGACACAAAAACAGGCCATCCAATTCCGTGCTACGTGCCTTTTATAAATAGTGCAAACGCAGAGGTCGTTCAGTGAGAGCTCCTGCTTGTGCTGACTGTGGGGGTGGGTAACAGATACAGTTTCTCTTCAGAAAAACAGATTCAGGAACCCGCGTGCTATGGAGAGCGGGCAGGAGAACACACTTGGCACAACAAGAGGTCTTTATTATCTTGGCCAGAGGTAAAACACGCTCCTGCCTTCTTCGTGCATCCTCCTGGACCAACCCTCAAAGGTGGTTATGCCTTATATGAAACAGAGATGATGAAGCTGTTGCAGAGCTCAGCAGCCACGTGCTGCTGAAGCGCCTGCTTGGAGCAGCAGGATGTGGTGTTGGCACACACACGTGGGCAGGAGATGCACACAACCAGGGTAAAAGCCCAGAAAAACAGGGCTGCACTCACAACAGCTATCTGTATTCATATGAACAAGTGCAGAGAGCAAGGTGCAGAGGTGTTAAAGCAGCTTGTGGCTGATGAGCAGCTGGCTACAGAGTGGTCTCGCTTACTTTCAAAGGAGCAGGGAAAACACCAGCCATTTTAGGTAGGTAACAACAACAACAAAGATTTCTGGAGCTGGAAAGCTGCTGCCTGGAGGTGATCTGTTGTCCTGGAGCTGCTCCAAGCACACGCTGCTCATCACCCCCACACCACCTGCAGATGTCCTTCTTGATCTTGAACAAACAGCCTTGCAGCACCTCCTTTTCGAGGATCCTGATGCTCCTTGCAGGTATTCAGATGGCAACAAGATTCAGGGAATGTCTTCCACCTCACACAACACGCCAGGACAAAGAAAGGCTCTTCTTCCATCACTTAACCACACTGTCTCCACCAAAGGCCTCTAATAAGAGCATTTCTCTTCTTCCAGATGAGGAAGACAAAGCTCAGAACAGGCAAAAGCAAGCTACCCCAGTGGGTTTCCAAGCCCTCTGTTCTCACATCGTTTCCATTTGTCCAACAGCCACTTTTTTTCTGCCAAGACAGCTTCTCAGTATCAGCTACAATCAATGCTGGATGCAGAAGGATGGAGAGGACATTGGCAAGCTGTACCATGGTTTCCATCACACACCTTAACGAGTGCACCTTAATAAATACAACGCAATGCAGAGGCAGAAAGTTCATTAATGTCTTCGAGGAAAGGCCCAGCACTCAGAAGAAACAAGCACTCTGAGGGCTGCTCCAAATGTTCCCCCTCGGTCACAGCTTTGGCAATGATAAATTCAGCTAAATAATGTAGCTCAGCAGAGGAGGGACAGACAACTGAGCAAACAGCTGGTAAGGGAGCTGCAGCAGCAAGCAAAAGTCACTGGGAGAAACTGCACAGAGGCACTTAAACTGGGAAGACCTGCAGGATTGAATGCAGTGCGTGCAGCTCCAGCTGTCAAGACTGAGGGAAGGTGAATACATGGATTCACACTGCAGAGCACTGCACAGATTCATGGATCCCTCTATTTAAATACCCACGGAAGAAGTGCACTGGTTCCAGAGATAAATGGCACCAGAACTTCTGGCTGAAAAGCAGAGGGATCTCATGAATGAAGCCCAGCATGGGAGCACACTGAGATGTCAGCAGGTCCCTGGGGACCAGCAGCCAGTGAAGAACACAGAAACCTTTCTGATCTGACAGCTGAAAGGCAGCTGTGCTCAGCCCTTCCTAAAACAGACAGGCAGCAACACTGCTAAGCTTACCCACAGACCACCTCTGCCATATTGCACTTCACAGGAAAATCACGCTAAGAGAGGAGCTGCTCTGCACAACGAGATGCCAGGGATGATTTCAGAGAACATGAGCTCACAATACCCACCTCCAACAGAAAGCACAGGTGGAAAAGGAAACTAATAGCACCGTCTGGCCAACATCCCACAGCACTGCAAAGGAAATATTACAACCCAGTGCTCTGAGCTACTTCTTCAACCCACACCTCCAGCCTGCACTCCCTGCATGTCACCTAAAGAGCAGCTTTCTGAATTCCACCTCATTCAGCCTCAGTTAAAGCAATAAAACATTCTTCTTCCCTTTCTCCCTCACTACAACCCTCCCACCCACCTTAGCCACAACCCAGGCACCCCAGCTCCACTTGCACTGCAATAGCTTATTCTTTTAGAGAAAGGAAGACCAACTGTAACGTTGTTAGACATCATGGGCACTACTTCAGTTAAAAAGAATAAAGAACTTGGCAAATGCATGTTGTAAACAACGTGGTCACACTCAAGGAAAAGTCACAGATCAGAAGATCCTGACTCTAAAGCTTATCCCACAGATTCGATTTATCACCCCCTGCAACAAGGACAATTTTAATTTCACAACAGAAGCTGCATAGAGATCTCAGGAGGGTTTTGATAAGGATATTCAACCCACTGCAGGAACCTACACTCTCCTGACATTTGTTTGGTCAACACAAATTGCTTTTTAGTGCAGCTAACAATTCAGCAAAGCTGCTTTTAGCAAAATATTTTGTTCTCAGAAGCAACTGGTGGGGGAGGGAGAATTCACAGTATTCAGAAGTGCTGCAGTGCCACAATGCACACTGCCCAAGCTCCTTAAAAAAAGGAAAAACCATCTGAAAATGGAAGCAACTACAGGGCAGGAACTCCCTTCTGATTCAAGGAGACAACGCTGCTGAGCTTAGCGTGATTAAAGTGCATCACCTGCATTGAACAGCCCTTCTGTTAGGGGAGCAAGAAGCACATTTTTCCACATGGACTGACTCCCATGTACTCAGATAGTGCAGCAAATGTCAGACAGTTATCCTCTTACACAACACAGCTGTAAATAACAGCCAACAATAATAGCCTCAGTAAGAACCAACATGGAAATAATCACAATACTCTGTAAAATAAAATTGATCTGACTTCTGGCAGTGACTGCATATAGCACCTACTCCAATATTGTTGCACAGAAACAACTTTGACATAAGAGATTGCTGGGACCTTCAGCCAGGCAGGCGTTGGAGCCTTCCATTGCACACCTGCTAGGACTGGACCAGCACAAAGAGTGTGAAAAACAACTGGGAGGCAACCTAGAGAAGCTCTGAGTTCTAAACACTACCTTCTTTTCTTCTATCTGCAGAACACTTCCCAGATTGGAGAGGGAATCGTGCAGAAGATGACAAAGCAGGGTGCATCCTACATGCTGGACTGAATTCAAATGCCTGTATACTGAAAGATAGAGGGGAAGGCACTTCTGCTACAGGATACAGGCCTGCAAAGCACTGAAGAACAAGCTGAGAGCTGCCTTCCCCCACCTCTCGGCTCACATTAGAGAATCCAGAATAGACAGATGGCAAGACTGTTTGCTAACGTTACATTTTAAATAAAGACTTGGAAAACTGAAAGTTATGCTCAGCACTTTCTCCCACAGCACCATCTTCTCCCTTTGACTCTGCAGTACTCTGCCCTATCCAGGATGCACAGAGGGGAAAGCTGGAAGAGGAACAGGATCTCAGAGCACCCTAAATGCCTGCAGACAGCTCTCTGGGGGCCTCAAGGCTTTACACCCCTAGAATTCCTCCCTGCTTCTGGACTGCACCCACCTGCCTTCTGCTTATGAGAGCACAGGTCCTCTCCATGGGGTAACACTCTGAACACAAAGCATCAGGGAAACAAGAGGAGGAAGGGCTGAGCACTCTAGCATACGATCTCAGAAAAGAGTAAGACATGTTGAAACTGCAAGTCCTAACTGAGTTTTAACAAACAGCAGAGCAAACACGGGTAGCTTTCAAGGACAGACAGAACAAATCTGCTGAAACAGATCTGAAGCATTAAATCACAGGGGGAAAAAAAAAAAAATCAGCAGAGAAAACTCAAAAGAGCGAACACTAAACAGAGCCCACAGACTAACCAGCTGCAATCAGTGCTTTGCAGGACTGTTTTTATCCCCAAAAAGGCCTGTATCCTGTTTGCAAAGCCAGATAACACGAGGTGATGCATCTTCTAGACTGACCTGATGAAATGAAGCAGTGGTGAAAGTTGCACTGGTGCTATGAGCAAAGAGCTGCTATGATTTAATCCAGTTGGCACACCAGATTCTGAGCTAACACTGGACAGGCTTCAACAAAGCTATAAAGCTGACACAGAAGTGTACTTAAATGGAAAAAAAAAAAAAAAAGGAATCAATACAAATGAAAAGATCTAATAACAAAGCACAGTGTAACACCCCATTCTTCTGCCAACTGGCACATGACCTGAGATAGCTCCAAATCACAAGCTTGAGAGGACTTATTTCAAGTCTGGGTGCAAAGGATTTTCACTTTATCTAACACACATTAAGAAAAAAAAAGAAAAAAAAGAAAAAAAGAAAAAAAGGGATGATTGGAAACCTGCCTATTTACTTCTCACTGCCTTCATGAGAACTGATCCTTGGAGAAATGGCTTATGAAAATCACAACCCTCTTCACCTACCCCCCCCTCCCATCCTTCCCACCCACCCACACCACACTCTCCCCTTACAAGACATTGCACAGCATCTGACTTCCTGGAGAACACTCCAACAGCCAAAGTCATAACTCTCTCCAAAACTTGCTTTCTGCAAGGATCAGTTATCAGAACAGAGAAGCCTTCTGAAACTACTGAACTCAATTTAAAAGATTTGGATAATTTCAAAGCTAGGGCATCGATACCAACACTCTGGTCCCTCCCCACTCCCAACAGGCATTCATTTAAGCACACAGCAGAAATGTCACTGCTTGATACGACACACAGGGTTGACTTCTGTGTTCTTGGTCAGTTTGGAATCTTGATTGTCTTTGGTATTCATGCTCCGAGCTCTGAAGTTAGGGTTTGTGTAGAGTGCAAGAAAATGTGTGTGCTATCCTTCAGCAGAGAAGGCCTGAAGAGGCACAACTACCCCATAAAGATTCTAATCACCATCTCAATGTCCTTCCTGCACACTGGGCAAGGTGATCTCTTTTTCTTCAGCATCTTCGCACACTTGAAACAGGCCACAAGGTGAGCAGTCCTGCCATGGACAATATTCCCATCTCGCGGTCTGTGATGGCACAGGAAGCAAGGATTCAGTAACTTTTTTATACTCTCTAAAGACTGTATTTCTTCCTCCTTTTTACGCTCAGTGAAACGCAGCACAGAGTCCCTGCTTTCACATTCTTGTGCCAAATCCAAGGACTCAATAGAGCCGCAGGGATCTACGTGTGATTTGTTTTCTACCACACACAAGTCTTTAGGTGGGCCAACAGGAGCAGAAACAGTCCTTCGGCAATCCGGGACATCGATCCCTTCATCACTGTTTTCATTTTGCATAGCATTAATGTTGGACAGAGAAAGAGAATGAGTGAGTTTGGGACAATCTGAGTACCAGTCCTTCCGCAAGGCCCAGCAGCGGTAACAGTACCGTTTGCCTGGAGAGTTAAACTTCTTGCATTTGGTGCATTGCCAGCAGTCCTGAAGAATGATTGGGGCAGACAAAAACAGCAGTTAGTGCATTCTTGCTAACAGTTCTTCTCCTCAACAAAGGAAAAGCAGCAAAAAAGCTTCATCAAGATAGGATGCTACTACTGAGGCTTGCAGATGCACGATTCAATTATCAGCACCTCAGAAAGCCGAAGAATTTTACTACTCTGCATTCTAAAAATGCAGGTCTCTCCTTAAGCATTAAATTTGTCCTTCCTTTCTCCCAGCCTGTGGAAGAATACAGTGTTCTCAAGCTGTGCAGTTTATTGAACTCAAGAGTAGAGCTCCTGCAATCAGCTAGGAGTACATTTTCCAGACTCCATAATCATTCAGCATCTGTTGAATGTGCACAACTGACAGTAGCTTACTTGGTTACCCCAGAAAGCAAGGGCAAGAGCTGTGACTCAGCTGCCCTATGCCAGGGACACTCTAATGCTTCTCCTACTGCAAGAAGGAGCTGTAGAAGCTGGGAGAGCAGTTTTCCTAAATACAGGTAGGGCTGCAGCATACTCCAAAGCAAGGAACTCTGACCCAAGGGATGCCTACCTCAGAAGCAGCTTCTGTATCTGTGTCGTCGCTTAAACACTGGGAATCCTCAAAGTCATGCAAACATGCATCCTCAGTCACCTGGGAAAAGTGGAAATGCTGTCAGAAGAGCTGCAACAACCTGTACTTATGATGTGCCTAACTGTACAGCAAAACGAAAGTGATGATAAAATCACCATGAGAATTAATTCACAGAAGTGAATGAAAAGTCATTTTGTGTACTTTATCTATTCCATATATTGTTGATAACTTGCACTGAGCTGGTTTACAGTCAGATTTTCCTGTGATGAATTCATCTCTCTCTCTAATGCACACACACACAGAAAAAAAGAAATTACACCAACGCAGACACAAATACTTGAGTGTTCCTACTAAATTCCATGAATCATGAGCTGAATTGCTTTGACACACATCTGATTAATTCCTCTTATGACTAACCTAATTAAAACCTGAGATTGGCCAGTAATTTTAAATTAATTTTGTGCCTGGAAAATACACACATTTAAACCGAAACCCAGACTGACTAGATGGAAAGCTATCACTCTGTGTATGAAATGGTGACAGCCTTTTCTAACACAAATTTGGGTGGCTACAGACTTAGCTCCTCACATGTTAACACAGCACTGAAAGGCTGGGGAAAAACAAAGGATTCTGCACTTCATTCAGGCCAACTGGTGGCACACACACGTGGTGCCTGCTTGAAAAGGTACCTTTTTGTCACCTTCCTTCACTTCCTCGCAGTCAGCTGTTTCCATTTTGACTGCAGTGTTGGTCTGATCCAAGGGACTTTCGTTGAGGAACCACAAATCATCAGTAGTATCTGAAACAATGGCAGTGTCTACATCCTGTTGGAGAAGTAACAGAAGAGACCACTTAGAGCTCAGGGCATCAACAGCAGGAGGACCAGCACTGCAGCCACAGCACAGGGAATGCCTCTCCCTTTTTCCTTCCAGGCCCTGGGCTGCTTCTCCAGTCATGCCTAGGAGAGAAAGGGGCAGGGCTCTACTCTCACAAAGACACCCCTGGTGGTGAGCAGCACGATGCTCATTGCCCTTGCAAGCTGGCCATACAGCAGCTGTGCACCACGGTATCAACATCTGCACTGAGCAACAACTTTCAACACAGGGAAGGGGCACCTACTGCAATACCATCAAAGCTCTGGAGTGCAGAAGGGCCTCCTGCAGATAACAGAGTGCCTTGTTAATTTCAGAACACTATAAAGGTTAACCAACCACCTGATGTGAAAGGCTGGGACTGGAACACAGAAGGGAGAGGCTGAAAATCCTGAAGCGGGAAGGGACGAGAAAGGACAATAACATATTATTTACTTGGAAAGCAAAAGAGGAGAGGAAGAGAATACAGTGCACCTCTTTAAAATGTCTACACACCTGGTTAGTCTGAATATCTGTTGATCCATTACTTCTGGACTTGTAATTGCTTCTGAGGTTGCCTAAAAACCACCATGGAAGACCAGCTACATCCCATTCCTCAAACACTAGGTCCAGTTTAGGCTTCTTGCTTTTAGAGAGGTTTTCTATTAAGTCTTTGTCTGTAAGAGCCAAGTAGAATCTAAGTCATGCCACACCTACATCATCAAAGAGACTAGCAGAGACAAATTTGGCCCCATCTGATTTGAGAAACCTTTCTTCCACTGTCTTACAACCAGAGTTACTGCTAGGAGCTTTGAAGTTTGTGAGAGTGTACTGAGATGTTAGATCTGCCACACAACTGCACCGGTGCATCAACCCGAGTGAATCTGGCATAACAGTCAGCACACAGCCAAGAGGTCAAAGCAGCATCCCAGAGCTCCCAACTGTCTATAACTGCACGTGTTTTCTGTTTAGTGTTACCACCTTTTTAAGAAGGAATACACAAACACGAATCCTCCCTTCAGAACTCTACCCAAAACAACACTGAGTAGATTGATTTCTTGCAGTGCTTGAGATGTAGAAAGAACCGGTTTGAATGTTGTTCAAATTTCAAATGATGGGAGCTCCTGAATTCCCAAACCAGGGTCAAATCAGCAAATGGAAAGGTAAAAATCTATCCTCTATAACTCCCTGCTTCAGTCTCCTTATCAGCACATGCAGTTTAGCCTCCAATCCTCAACTCAGAGGTCTAAGTTTCAAGATAACCTTGAAACAAACCCTCCTCACTGCTGAGAGCTTCAAAGGCACCAACAAGGACTGCTTCTACCTCCTCTGCACATGCAGCCAAGAAAATATTTACTGCTCTCACTTTATCCAGAAATACCCACACATTGCAAAGATGGTCTGTTTTTACAAAATAAGTTCCTTGATGTGAGAACAATCTGTGAGCAGAAGGTGGAAAAAACAGGAAAACTGTTTCCATAACATCAGAAATCCATGACTGAACCAGCAAGAAAACTCCAGGCATTAAAACAAAGGAATTGTCTAAACATGAAGGAGCTGTATGACACTTCAGGTGGATAGAAAAAAAATACCCATTGTTACTTATACTCCTGATTGGTTTGCAGGTAATGACTGCAGACAGCTCAGGCTGCGTTCTGTGTAATCAGAAGAGAGGGTCCCTTGGGAAGATAAACAGATACAAGTCTAATTTCAGCATTTACAATACCCTTCAGCAAGGTCTGCAAGATTTTTGATGGCACTGGTTAGTGACAGTTGTGCTTTGGGGGCTTAACCTGCCAATTTACTCAGTGTTTATTTTTGAGACGAAGTATCTAAGCTAGAAAACATGCCTATCATGAAGTACACTTGGCAGACATTTGCACTTCTCTCAATCTTTGCCATAAAATGATGAGCTTTAAAGACTATATTCCACAACAGGTTTTTATTAGCCTCCCAACACCCTCCTCCAGCTGTTTCCTGATACAAAGCTCAACGTGCCATGCTGGAGAAGGAGCAGAAGTGCTTGTACAGCCTGTTACCATGGAAAAGCTGGCACTCACCTTCATAATTCTCACATTTGTGCTCTGAGGTAGACACAGCAGATGCATTGCTTTCATCCTCCATGATGACAGTGTCAGAACCTTCCTTTGGGCTAAACTGCATGAAGGAAAAAGCAGATGTTAGCCCACCAGAGCTTATAGAGACAAGGGGATGTAGCACTTCCATTCTGAGTCACCAGCTGCAGTACAACGCCAAAAAGGTAAGAAGATAAATAGAGGTTTCTGAACAAAAGCTACACACTGTTAACCCTCTAGGAACACTAATGCATCTGTAATCAGCACAAACAACACACTTGCAACCCAGGAAAAATCTTAAGACTGGCAAAAAGTCCAAAAGTTGCCATCTTAAATGCAGTAAAACTGTGGTTCTCTGGCCCCCAGTCTGAACAGACAACCCCCAGATCAGCTTAACCTTAATCCCAAAACACACCTGAGATAAATTAGAACGTGCAAAGATTTTTCCTAGGTTTCAGATTCCATCTGAAAGCTTCTGAGAACAATCCTCCTAAACACAAAACTCGTTCACGCTTTTTAGAATGCTGAATGATTTGGCAATTCCTACTCAGAGAGGAAACGTGGGAAAAGGGGAAAGACATGAAAAGACAGAGCAGGCTGGAGGAACTGAGGACTAGAAGTGCTACACCCCAGAGAAACGCGCTCAGAGACTGGCACTCTGTTATGGTGAGAACAGAGAAGGGTCGCTCTGTCCCTGCTGTGTGGACTCCAAGAACTTTTCAGGAAGGTGAGAACCTGGCAGCCAAGCAGCACAAAGTTCTGGCAGTCCACCATGCACAGGTACAGAGAAGGGGCACTCTGTACAACAAAAGAAACCACCACGCAGTGGGTTTACCTTCAGCTGGTCTTGGCTTGGCTTATCGACGCTCTGATCCTTTGCGAGATTCTGTGCAGCATCTAGATAGCAGGTAAAACAAAAGAAAAAACCTTCCCTGGTAATAACCATTCTCACAACACAGAGGGTCTTCAGCAAGCAACCAACGACCCAGGCTTGGCAGACCTCTAGGCAATCCTTTAGGAAAGCAGAGCCCTTTCTTCCTTAGAGTGATGGCCACTTCCTAGAGAAGCATTGCTCTATGGCACTCCCCAGGCTTTGCTAGGCACACATGGAGGAAATCTTAAAGGCCAGCCTAACTAAATAGCAATAACAGTCTACAGAGTCTTTCTACATAACAGAAGAGCTGCATTTAGGAAATCTACTCTCTGAAAAGGTGAGAGGATGTCTCCTGCTTTCTCCCATTTCAGTTTAGCAGAGAAATTCCCTGCAGAATGCTAGGGAGGCACGAACAATCTGATTTGCACTGAGTCATGGCACCGAAAACTGCACCTTGTAGGTAGAAAAGTGGACCATGAAGTGATAACACACAGGACCACAAAATGATGTGGCTCTGTGCACTGATTTGTTCACGTTTTTTGTTTGCTTTCATCACCACACAACTTCTTAGTGGCCATTAAGGATTTCACACCTGCAGGAAAAAAGAAGCCAGCTGGCTCATCCATCACTGCTTTATCTCCACTGTGGCATTAGAAGAGAAGCACTGCCCTTCTAACACTGCATGATATGTACTAGTCCTAAACACTGCATGCACTGGAAGGCTTCCTTATTCAAAGCTAATATATATATGAGGAACTGAACACAAAATGTCTTTGAAGTGAGGCAGCATTCCTACATACCCCTCATGTGATTCACGTTAAAAGTGACAGTTAGCCAAGTAAGGCTAGCACCTGATGAAGAGCACTGTGTCAGAGCTTAATCTTTATTAACAAGATGTACTGCAGTCACTGCTCTTCCTACAAGCCTACTTGGAAGAAGTGGGCAGGATAATCTGCAAAAGTGATGTTCTGATGAGTACTGGTTTGGCAAGTGAATACAAGCTGCTAATATAAAACATGATGGCCTCTTTAAGCCCTACAGCACTTTCAGCTACTTCTGTTGCAACAGAGGGAAGAACAATACCAAGAGTCATCCTGCCTACGTAGTTGGCCTGGTCTGCCAAGCTTGTTTCGCATCATAGTCACACAGATACACACGCACACATGGTGGTTAAACCAAATGATCATCACACCAAAGGAACTGCACTTCCTTTGGCAGGTTTGGCAATAGTTACAGCACGACTGGACAACACACGCACACCCAGCCACACGTGCACAGCCACATGCACACACCAAGTAGGAGGGAACAGGGTAGCAGAGGAGAGTGTTTCGTTGGGATCCTTTGCTCTTCATACACTGCTTACAGGTAAAAGGCCAAGGAACTAGCAGCAAAGGAAACTGCACTCACACAGTTATTCTGCAGCTAAGCCTTTAGATCAGTCTGCTTAGGAAGGTTCTAAATAGAAAGGAAAGGAGGTGGACCCCACAGGCACCAATACATGGCTCAAAACAGACATCAACAGTTCAGGGCCATGTCTCCTCAAGCTCTGCATTTGCTTCAACACGTGTGTGCAAAAACAGACTAAGCACTTACAAAGAACTAAGCCCACATTATCTGCTTAGAGAGCCTGGAAAGCAAAACATGAGACTTCACAACCTTCCTGCTACAGCTGACTCCTGATCTGCAAACCTGTGGCTTCAATAAGTTAATTAATTGGCACCCGAAGGTGATGAGTTTACTATGGGAGCCATCACCTGAGATTAACTTCAGAATAAACTGATGTAATAGATTGTATGCCTCACAAGCCTAAGAACTGTAGCCTTTAAACATCCAGGATTTGAGTAAAGTCCAGCCCTCTTTGGCTTGCAGAACTAGGTTAGGCTTCCAGCATTCTTTACAGCTCACTCTCAAGACTATTAAAGTATAAAACGAGGCAAGAGAGAGAAGTCACAGACTGTCACAAAACTGACAAAAGAGTGAGCAATCAATAAAAATTGGGATGAGATGCTTCAGCTATGTTGATTTGGGTATCCACAATATTTTATCTGCTGCTTTGAGGTTTGGCCACTGGTTAAAAGCAGCTGTTTTACTCAACCAGCTGATTGATTTCATACCACAACTACTGATGCTGCACACACACAAACAGAACACACTCAAAGTGACTCTTGTCAAAGCCTTCATCAGCAGTTTGTTCCAACTTCAGAAACATTTCTCTTCTCTGAATATCATTACTTACCCAAGTTACATCAACACTTTATTGAATATACTTGCCCATACTGTGAAAAACCTACCTGTCATGGCAGCAGAAGTAAGGTTCCGTTTCAACATGTCATAGACTGGGCTGTGGAAAAGAAGGAGGTGGTGAATATAATCACAGCAGCAAACAGCATTACCCTGTCAAATTGGTGACAGAAATTCTCATTTATTATCCCCATAGAGATGCTGGGATCTGCAGTGCATTTTCTCCACTCCTGAATCTGGTTCAGAACATACCTGAGGGATGCAGATTTTAGCATGAACCTGAGACCAGTTGGCTGAGAAGATGCAGAAATAAAAGGGAAGATGTCACCTCCACCAGGTTGCTGTCTGGACCATTCAGAACCAGCTCTTCAAAACAAGAGCTAAACTCAAACTTGTCAAGTGCATTAGCAAAAAGCCACAGAGCTGGGCACTTGGCACTCATGGAGATTTATGTGACTGCACATAGGAACAGTGTCACCAAGGGTCTCTCACTCAGCAATCTCCACCATACAGCGTGTGCTAAAGGTTACTTTTTCTTACCTTGGATCTTTTACGGAGAAGCTCTCCAGCCCCAGCAGTTCTCCCAGCTGATCTCCTCCACAATACACCATGTGTTGCTGCCTTTTGTCATACAGCTGCCTCACCATGATATACTGTCCTAGGTAATGCATAACCTGTGGAATTGTAACATCTCATTAGCCACATCTGCAGCTGAAACCAAAGACTCTGGAAATTTGTTAGTTTATGGTATATGTTATGGTATATGTTATAGTTTATGGTATTTGCTTCCTACTCACTGTAAGCTGAACAGCATCTGCTTGTTCTGCATTTCTGCCACCCACCAGTGTCTCAAACAAGGAAGCTTTACCACATTGCTTAAGGCTTGCAACCAACAGGACAGAAAACTAAGACAAGTTCCCCCTGCTACTCCAATTTAAAAAGAAATGCCAGCTACAGTGAGGAGGACAAGAGGAGAAAAAGTGTGTTTAGCCCAACACAGGCCAAGTTCCACCCCCATTACCCACCAAAGTGACCCTCCTGAATGATAGCAAACGCCACCAAAATGATGTTAACAGCACCCCAATTGCTGCAGAAAAACTGACCGAGCTGAGTTAAAATGTTAATCTGTACAAGCAACCTGCATTTAATACTGAACTGCCCCCATTTAAAGCATTCAATTTGTTTTTGCAAAACTTTGTGGAAGCTAAACAAGTTATTTAAATGCATAAGTGTTTAAAATAAGTCACAGAGCTCTGCGGGAATATCTGACACATTCATAATGAAAAACCACTGCATTTAATTCTTTCCAGACAGGCTACTCTTGTAAATCACAGCCAGTGTCATTTTTCTAATCTTGTACACATATTGCATTTTAAATCTAAAAATAAATGAATTTGCAGGGTCTCTCAGGTTTAGCTGACAAGCAAGTTCAAAAGGAACTTAAAAGTATCAACTAGCATCCAATTTTTAAGGCTCTCATGCACCAAGTAAGACAATTGAACAGCATCTCCTACTCTCTCTCAGGCAGGAGACTATTTATTCCATCTTTTCTTTATCCAAAGCAGTTTCTGATTATATTTCTTCCTCCTTTCTCAGTTCTTTCAAAGGTTCCTGACAATTAACCACCAATTAAATCCCAACAGCCCCATGGGTACAGAATCCCTGTTCTGCAGGTAGGGCCTCCAAGTACAGGAGAATCGAGAGCCAGTCCCAAATCCTTCCAAAAAACAAAACCAAACAACCATCCACCAAGCAGAGGCACACAGGACAGGCACACTTTCAGTGCTTAGAAACTGAGCCCACCTCCTTCAGGGTGAAGGTTTCACCTTGGGCACCTGCAGCCTGCAGAATCTTCAAAAGAGGGAGTTTGGGTCGCACCTGAAACACAAAGCACAGATTTTTGTTTGAAGGATGAGAAGCAATGAGAGAAAGAATGTGAGCCCAGCATGCATGCCTGCAGATCTCAGTTGCTCCAGCTGCCTGAGGCCACCACGCTGTGCAGAGACAACTGTGCTACGAGATGGAGGTCATAGGGAAACATGGCTTGCCTTAGGCTAACCTGCTGAGAGCTGATACTCTTTAACAAGTAATCTGCATGGTCCAATGCTTGAAGAGAAGCTAAAAGGTCTGAAAATCAGCACCATCACTGTGACTCAGGTGCAAGGCAAAAAAAAAATAAAGGAACTTGGGCAGACAGATCCAAAGGCTTTAATCACTCACATGGCCCAATTAACTTTGATGTCATCCATCATGTGAGGAAAGATAGGAAACTCAGGCCCTTGGTATGGAGGCCTGGGCAGTGACTGATCAAACACAGTCATGTACTCAGGAGCAACCATGGGACACCCCATATACTGAAACATAAGTTCAGCAAGGCTGATTGCCCTCGAGTAGTGCAGAGAACAGACTGAACATGCTCTGTACAGACCTCAGGAGGGATGTATTTATTAGGATCCATGAAGAGGCACCTAGTAATAAGACTACGTCAAAGACAACGTGTGATTAATTAACACCAAGGATCAGAATCTGTGCTTTCTGTAGATTTCAGTCAATAAACAAAACCTTTACTAGGTAATGTGTAAAGCACCCTGGGAACAATGCAACTGCACCACAACCCCTTGAGGTTTCACCCACACTCCCAAGCAGCTTTGAGTAGCACATGAGACAGATGCTATATAAAACTACAGTGTGTTTTAAATAGCTGCTTCCCCCTCCACTCTGTGTGCTCCACAAGGATTTTAATCATTCGTAGGAGAGCCTCACCCTCCTGAAAGATGTCAGAAAGCCCACGCTGCTCTGCCAGGAAGCTGAATGCTACAGAATGGTGCACAATATTGTGTGCTAATGTACACATCTCCCACTCTGCATCGCTTCCTGCCCTCCTTCTTTGTCTCTCAGGTGCTAAAACAGCAAGATATTTCAATCTGTCACTGGAAAAAACACCCAGTTCTTAGCACACAACATTTACTGCTGGCTCCTTTATGCTTTGACAAGGCTCTCAAGGCATGCAATCTGTGCAGGTGAAGACCTTCACCTCCCAGTCAAATGGGTTCACCTGGGCCTCATACACACCTCTCCTTTCTGCCTATATAAATGCAGCTGCAATACTTATTTCCTTCCCTTGCAACCCTGTATTTCCTCAACAACCAGATTTAGCTGCAGCACTGTTTTCACAAGTTTTAGCTGCTTGTCACAAGTGTAATTTGTCACTCAGCTATTGGGCAGCATATTTGCAAGGCTTTTGTTCCACTGTTTAAGTGCCATAAAAAATTATTCCCTACTGCAAGCATAGCTGGTCTCCCTGTTCTCCCATTACTGTGACTGTTAGATATATTTTCAAGCTCAGACAGAGGCTTGTGGCTGGACACGAGTTGTTCTTTCCCAAAACCAGCATGTTTACTTGGAAAAAGCTGAGCACAACACAGCAATTGCTTGTATCAGCATACGGTTTTCAATAAGATAAATTATGTATTTGCACTCATTCATTTCTCTAATGACCACTCTCAAATAGATTTTGAAATAACTGCTCATGCATCTCCTTTTGATTAAAGAAGCAACCTAGTTAGCTTGATCCATGCAAAATGAGCCCTCAGCTGTTACAGTGCAGCCAAAACAGAACTGTTAGTTCGGAAACTGTTGGCCATCAATATTTTCACAACAATATCAGAGCCTATTTATGTGCTTTTTTCAAGCAAAGTGCTTTGAATAAATAAGCAGATACATAAACTGCACAGGGCTTGGCTGCATTTCAACGCTTCAGGAATTGCCTCCAATGGGAGGATCTTTAACACGCCATCCGTTTACTTTCGCTCCTGCCCATTCCCTTCATATTTTGGAGATGCCCTGCACAAGTGAAGTGGATCTGGAAGGGAAATAGTTGATTTTAGATCAGGTTTCTCTAGCCACTCTTTGCAGCGTGTTTCCTCTTCGACTGGCTGTCAGCATGCTGTGTCACAGCCAAACCACACGCCTGCCACGTCGCCCTTGGCTTGCAACTGCTTCTTCCAGGGACACCCTAAGAAGAGGCAGTGACACGAGTGCTGTATGTTCAGTGCTGACCTCAAAACGAGCCGTGGGGATGCGGTACTGACTGAACAAAGTTTAACATACAAAGCCATAATGCTTCAATGCAGCTGTCACAAGTCGTCTAGCATTAGGAGCAATGCTGCATATGGATTTCTTCAAGTATAGCTCCAATACAAAAACGTGCATTATGCAATTTCTTCTATGGCCCAATTTATCTGCTTTCTCCCCTTCTATTCCCTTTAAAACACTCATAAATCTCTGATCTGCTGAAAGCTAACAGAAGTCTTCAGGATAAAAGCCCTATTCCATCATGCTAAATTCTTCCTACCTAAATGTCATTAGAGAGTTTTGATTTAATGGAAGAAGTGGAAGCTTTAGTGAGGAGAAAGCAATGAAGATAAGTGGGGGAGATAATTACCTGGTTAGCTTGTCCAAGGGTGATTCTGCAGGCGTTCTCAGCTGCTGGATGCTGGGCAGAGCTTGAAGATGTCATTGTGGCAGTGATGAGCTGTTTATGGTACAAACCTGTAAATGAGAAGTTTCACGTACCAGTTAAGCCAAGAAACCTGGTCTTGAGTTTAACCACTTCCACTTCTTAGAAGTTTCAGGAAGTCAGTGTTTAAAAATAGCCCTGCACGCATATCTAAAATGATGATCATGTTGCTGTGCCCCCACAGCTGCTCTTTTAAAACAGAGCTGCCTCAGTGCCCAACCAACAGCTGGGGGGGAGCTGGGCCAGCTCTGCAGGCATTGGGGCTGCTGTGGCACTGAGGATGCAGGGTGGCTGGGTGAGGAACCTGGATCTGCCAGCTGGGGGCAAACTGCAGCTCTGCACCACACCATCAGCAAATTCTTAACGTGCTGAGGCCCTGGAGTCACAGGGGGAGAAAGCAGAAGCTGAGTCACAATAACCCCAAGGGAAATCTTTACAGGAGAATAACCCCCCCAGCAGCCAGCACTGATGGCAGTGATCAGCACGTTCCCCACCTGCTTTTTCAAGAGAAAATCTGTTCAAGCTGCTGCAGCCTTCACCCCAAATGACCAGATGTAGGCTATAAATGAACAAGCTTAACAGCATTACTGGCTGAGCAGGTGAAGTGATCCCTTCTTGGAAAGGAACAAAAGGGGAAGTCCTGCAGCTATTTGAATGTGTCAGGCCCTATCAGTTTCAGTATCCACCCAGAGAGCCCAGCTTCATAAGCACAATGATTGGTAATGACTCAGACTCTCAGCACAGCCCAGTACAATCTGCCCCATGCAAAGCAGGTTCAAAACCTTCTCTATATTTAAAGAGAAAGGACAGTGTAAATTAACCACCTACTGAATGAAAGGAAATTGAACCTGCTAGAGAAAGAGCTGAAGTCCTGACCTCTTCTTCTCACACAGCATCACCTCAGCTCTAGAGCATGCACCGACCCAGCGCCAATGCTGTTCTTACAATGAATTCTCCATTGCAATGTTGATCTGGTTGCTTTCTCCTTAAGGCATTAATAAAACAAATCCTATAGCTGACTCTTGCTGACATTCTGGCAGAGCAAGAGATGAACTAAATAGCAAAGCCTGGCTCCTGAACTTGCCTACACAAACTGAAATGTTGCCTTTAGGATGGTGGATGACAAAACAGACCAAACACCCACCTAGCAGGCAGAGCTAACACTTCAACAAGCAAAATGTTTTAAAGCATTCTCAAGTCAATATCCAGAGTGACACACTCAGGATACTGCCCATCTGCCATTGCCCATCTACTGAGAGACGCTGTGACCTTGCAAAAGGCTGCTGCTATTCCTCACACCATTGCATTTCTCAGAAATAAAGCACTGCCAGGAACAAAATCATCCCTAAAGATCAAGCATCTCTAAATAAAGCGTGATTAATGCATCTCAAATCCAAGCTGGGCACATAATGCTGGGAGTCACCACATCTAGGTATAACTTAAGTGACTTAATACCTAAAACCACTGCCAGCCTTACATTTCTCCCCACTCCATGATGCCACACGTGCTGCAACACAAGCCACCCACAGAACCCATTATGCTGCACTTTGAACTGCAGCTCCACTCACCAGCCTTGAACTTCCCTGCTCCAAGTCCCCCCTGTGCCTCTGCTCCTGGCGAGAGCTGTGAGCACTCTGCAAGAGCCTGGCTGAGCTCCCTGCCAGCTGCAGCTAAATGCATCAGCTTTGGGTGGCAGCTGCAGGAGGTGTGAAAAGCAGGCAAAAGAGGAGAGAACGGCGGGTTTCCCCTCCACCCTGCATTCCTGGAAAGAGATTCTGCTCCTCCAGGTTACACCTCAGTTACTGTCTTCAAGTTTTAACTGCTTCAGTACTGCCTGTATGAGGAAGGCAGACAAGTCATCATCTTGCCTCCAGACTTCACAGGCAAACTGTATTTTTTAGTAAGCTTGATACTTAGCACTGACTTGTAGTAGCAGCTTTCTTTTAATTAAGCTAAATGAGCATGCAAGCTCTAAGACATGCCCAGGCTGCAGATACCCACAAGAATGATGGAAGCAGCCACCAGTTGCTTTGCCCAGCACCGTCAGGACAGAAAACCTCACTGCCTCCCCTGCTGGGGCTGGCCAGAAAGAAACATCGCCAGCTCCTCCACAACCTCCCCTCCAGCTGAATCCATTTCTTACATGCCACATATTTACCCCACGATGCTGAAGGCGTCCAGACAAGTTTGTAGACAACAAAGTAGCAGTGAACTTAACGTTGTTCTCCTCTACGGCTTCAGAGCCACATGTGTAACAGACGCTGGTCCCCACAGACCAAAGCCTTGGAACAAATCATGAATCACAAAGTAGTCATGAAGTAACGGGTGGTTTTTTTCCCATCTGAACGCTTTATATGGTCATGCACACTACAGGAACAAGCTGCCTGCCCATTTTGTGAGTAAAAGTTCCTGAAGGAGATCAGGACCCCATGAGATCACAGCTTATTTGATGCTCACACAAAGCAAAGCTTGAGACAAAGAGCTTAACTAAGAGACCCACAGGTGGGTGCAGGCTTTGGGTGCATGGATGTTTCTTGGCACTGCCTGTAAAGTTGAAGCTCTAATTCTATTTTGGTTTGCTTTAAGTCTGTCAAGCAATAATGCAGTTTCTATCTACTGCAAAGTCAAAAGAGCAGCAAGGAGCATAAAGAAGACATGATGCTGCCTGGTGGATCTGCAGCCTCAGTCATAGCTCATTTCAACACTGGGCTAATGCCTGACTTTGAATTCTTGTTCCCAGTTACCACCCTTCTTCCTGCTTTCAAATAAAGCACAACTTCTACAAAAACAGAATAAACTCACCACGTGTTCACTATCACATATAGAGAAACTGCAGAGAGAAGAGTCCAAGCAAGCACTAATCTGACAACTGAGTCACAGTCAATTAGGTTTGCTCCTATCAGTGAGTTTTCATGCCTGCCCACCTACCAGCCAGCTGGCTAAAAAGAGCTTTACTGCTCCTTGTAAAACACACCCTGCCCATCTTTAGCCCATTGCTGCTGCTTTTCTTTGCACCACACATTGAACCTGATTGCATCGCTGAGCTCCCATCCAGTCCACCCATCTCCTCTGGGAGAGCTGCAAGGCATCGCCCAAGGAAACATCAAGAGTGCAACATCAACTTTGCAGTGCCTTTTTGCAGGTATTTGTCTTCCTGAGTGCAGTGCTGGGGGGCTCTGGCTCATTGCTTTGATATTGGCTTGCATTCAATTAGGAAAAGCATCCAGAGAAACGCTCAGTTTCACAATGGAGAACTCCCTTAATGCATTACTTCTGGTAGCTAAAGGCAGGGCTACTATTTTTAACGTTCACTTGAAACACCAGCTTCAAAATGTCCTTTTTGGAAACTGCTCTGGACTACAATCCAAATCCAGCAACAACAACAAAGCCTGAATTTCCCCTAATAAGAGTTTCATTGCTGAGATGTCGCACCTTCATTGTGTGCTCTCACCTTAAGATCTGCCCACAGCCCACCAAAATACCCCAACCTTTGATGAACGTGAGCAGTTATCAAGTACAAATGTTATGCAATGCTATTTCATTACAAAACCAGTTAAAGAGGAGGAAAAACAAAACTGACTGTTTCAATTAAAAATGAATGCTGGCAAATGGCTCTGCAAATCTCCCTAAATCAGCTGCTGCTGACAGCTTTGTCACTGGTGATGCCTGGAACCCTGCAGCAGCTCTACCCCACTGCACACACTGTTTCCATTAACCTCCATTTTACCATATTACATTGTATTCGTTTCTTCTTCCTAGGCTACTTTTCTCAAATAGTGCTTTAAGGGGGCATCAAATCAATATCACTATTTTAACACAAAGATGAAGCAAGCCAGATAATTAAAAAAGCTTCTCCTGCACCAGATAGTGGCTATAGAATACCCTGACATCACTATGCTAAGAGTTCCTGTCACAGCACAGATACACTGTTAAGCACTTCAGAATATAAGCAAAACTGAAGCTAATCACCTAAACCTGTTTTTCTTGCAGCAGTGAAAAGCCCTTAATTTAATCCTATCTTCTAGCTGCATATGTTTGCCTGAGGAGCTTGCACAGAGCTGAACATCCAGGGGCTTTTGTAATACTCCTATAAAAGAGTTACTAAACACATAAGCATTCACTGCAAGTCTGTTTGCCACACACAGCCCTCAACACAGCCCTGAAGACACGAGCACTCAGTGAATAAACTGCAACCTCTTTCCATCAGCGTTTACCACCCAGTCTCCCAGTGCTAAGTGCAATGCAGGGCAGAGCTGGGTGACCTTCCAGACCCACCTGGCAGCAGCAGCAGCCCCAGCACCCTGCTTGGAGCATTGCTGTGACACAGAGCTGCTGGGCAGCGTGGCATAAACAAACACCAAAGCAGATATAAGTGTAACCTTTAACAACACTGTTTCATTGGCCAGTCTTGTCACCCTTTCTCCAACATATTTTATCATTTGCATCTATTAAACTCTGCTGCCATCAAACCCAAGACCCAGTTTTTCACCCTTGCTTTTAACCAAGTGACCTGCAGCCCTTCTGGCTGCAAGCCAGGGCTGACTACCCTAAAAATAGGGCTCATCTAAAGTCCATCTTGTGTAATAATTGCAAAACATCGCTCATCTGCTCTTTGAGTTATTCGCTCTCTCTGGAAACACTTCTCTCTTGTTAATACAGCTCCTAGAACCACTGCTTCAACAGTTACACTGCTGAAGGCTTTGGCCCTGGAAAAGCATGGTACGGCTTGAGGCTAATGATGTGAAGGCTTCATGATGTGAAGGACGGTACAAGCAGTCCCAGCCTCCTCCCCTTGTAGCCAGGCTGCCACACACTCCTCTGAGATGCCAACCGTGCTGCTAAAGGACCAAAGTCACAGATAACCGCGAGCTATGAGAGAGCTTAGAGAGGAAAACGCGAGCAACAACGCAGAGGTGCACCACAGAGCAGCATTTCTCACATCTCCCTTCACAGCTGCAGCAGAAGGCTCGAGCTCGCTGTGAGCTCACGTCAGCTGTCAGCCAGCAGGAGGACCCTTCCAGCCTTCAGCACAACACGCGATCAGAACGACGCTGAAGTTTGGAAACTTCATTTCCTCTCCGGGCACCACGTGGGGAACGCAGCTCTGCCCCCAGCGGCCAACGGCCCGGCCTGCGGCTCCCGCCCCCCCACAGAGGCCGCCCACCCACTCCAGGCCTCGCTCTCCGTTTCCCCGCACCCTCTCAGACCCCGCGGCCTCCCCCGGTGCTGGCAGCGGCGAAGCTCACCCTACAGCTGCTCCATGGGCCCCAGGTGGCCCGGGCTAGGGGGAAACCCCCCTACACCCCCCGCGGGCTGCGCCCCTCCATCTTAGCGGGGCCTCGGCCGCCACTTCCCCTCGGAGCCAACATGGCTGCGGGGTGGCTTCCGTGCGGCGCCCGGCACGGCGCGGCCGTATCATGGAGCATACCGGAAATGCTCTGCTAGAGTGGACGGAATCCGCGCCCGCTCCCTGCTGTGGAAGACCGCCCTGGAGGACCGCGCTGTTGGGCTGACCTCGTGTCCCGCTGTGCGCCGTGTAACCCCAGTTCCTCCTCTTACCCCGCTCCCTGAACTGATGTGCCACCCAGAGCCGCTAAGAGCTCTGCATGTGAGCCCCCAGCCCCCTGCGAGCCCCCCTGCTCCTCCCGTGGTACAGCACAGCGCTGCGTTCACTCGGTAGTACGCTGATAGGAGTGGCGTCAAAACTGCGTTTCCAGAGCCCGGATAGCTCAGTCGGTAGAGCATCAGACTTTTAATCTGAGGGTCCAGGGTTCAAGTCCCTGTTCGGGCGAATAATTTTCTCGCGCGTTTCATTTTTTTCGTTTCCTTTTCTGATTTTTTAGATTTATTTTTATTCCACAACCTCCAAGAAGCTCTCCTGGCCATTTGTCTCCTCAAAATACTTTTAAAAATTGGGGTAGGAGCGGCAACGTCCACTGCTGGAGTCTCGGCTGCCCCCCGTTAGCAGCAAAGGAAAAAAAAAAAAAAGAAAAACTGGAAAGGAAACAAACCAAATCTGGCGGACAAAAGCAAAAACTGACACGCCCGAACAGGGACTTGAACCCTGGACCCTCAGATTAAAAGTCTGATGCTCTACCGACTGAGCTATCCGGGCTCTTAGAAAGTGCTCTCCTATGTATCCATACGGCCCTACATGACGCACCGCTATGTGTTTAATTTCTGTGCATCATTCTGTTCCCTGCACCCCAAACCCCTGCTGTCATTTTGCACCCCCATCTTGTCCCCACCGCTCTCACCTCCTTGCATTCAGGACAATAAATCGAAGCAGATTCCCGCTGCAGGTGCGGTGGTTCTGAGGGTGGGTATGGGACGATGCTCTGTGCTGCCCCCGCAGCCCGGCACCTCTTCTGTGCCCCAAAGGCGACACAGGGCACTGCTGCTGTGGGAATGGCAGCCCTTGAGAAATCTATGCTGTTCCAAATGGGATCAGGCAAAGCTCTAAGAACAGAAGTGCAGGAAATGATCCGCTCCAGGACTGGGGATAGTGGGGCACGTTCAGTTAGAGGGATTCCTCCAGCAGCCCTGTATGTGGCGTGTCGCTGCGGTGGGTGACAAACGCCATCAGGGGGTGCGGTTTTGCAAAATTTGATTTCCCCATTAGGGCCCAGCTTCGCTCACAAAATGGCACAGAGAATGCCAACACAACCTCCTTTATCCTTGGGATTTCCTACTCTAGGGAACCTGAGATAGAAGAGGGATTGGCCTGACTGGTATTCAACCCCTATGACTCCACGACTGAGATTTGCCAGGAAACAGAGCCCAGAGTCACCCTGTGCTACCACCAACCCCAATCCACACGCAGTGACAGTGAGTGCCAATTAGCGGCAAACCCAAACCACAGCTCCGGCCGCGATGCTTCTCACACCAACCCACCATGTGCAGATGCTCCTGTGTGCTCTGATCCCTTTGCTGGGGACACTGCGGGCCACCCACCACCCACCTCCCACTCTCAGTCCCATCCACCGTGGCTTACGGGGTGCTCTCACCCCTCTCTGCAGACACGCACCCAATGGAGACGGTGCTTTTGGACTGGAAGAGGCGGGGGGAGAAAGAGTGCTGTGCGAGCCTCGCATCCCCTCCATCCCTGGGGCTGAACGCACCGCTGGGGCCGCCCCCGGCCCCACTCCGTGCAATACTGCGGATCTCCGGGAGATGGCGCCACTCCGCGCCGCGCTGCGCCCCATTGTCCGCCGCCTCCGCCGCCGCCGC
>NW_024885000.1:3567624-3623274 GCF_019232065.1 Centrocercus urophasianus
CCCTCCGCCCGCAGCCGCCGCCGCCGCGGCGCGGCCCCGCGCTGCCCGCCGGGTCTGCTCGGAGCAGGTAGGGCTGCGGTGCAGAGCTGGAACCGAAGGCACGCAAACGAGAGCGGTGGGATTTGGGGGTCGGCGGGAGGAGGCCGGTCCCGAGGTTTTTAGCTGCTCGCTCCGGGTTTTTCAACGCTTCGCGGCGTTGATCCGCGCTGTTCGGTGCAGCGCTGCGGGGAGGCGGTTCGGCTCCTGGCAGCGCCCGAAGGACCGCGAGGTAAGAGGGGGGGTGCAACGGGGCTGGGGTCCCGTCCTTAAAGTGTGCCGTGAGGGGGGGAGTTGTGTGGGGTGCGTTGCAGAACAATGGAACGGTGCCCATCGGATTGCGAAGTTGCCAGGTGGGGAGAGGCGGCGCTGGGCTCCGTGTGCTCGGCCGTGATGTCAAAGTGTCCCCCCAAAGGATGGGGATCGGGATGGGGACAGGCAGGGCTGGAGGGCAGGCTCAGCCCTTCCCACGGTGCAGCCATGGGCTCTGGGCAGCACACGGGGCTGGAGGTGCTTCTCAGGCTTGCTGCAGCCTGGATGCTTTCTGCTCCTGGATCCTGAACTTGCAGATATGTTCATGTGTGTATTTAACAGTAAACTCCAGAGAAATGTGAGCTATTGCCCCTAAGCAAAGGAGATGTATTGACTTAACCGCAGCTATTCATGTGTATATGCCAAGCACGAATGCAATTGTTCGCAGGATCTGGGCTGGGGTGAACTAGCAGAAAAAATCAATCTTCTCCTCCTAAATCGGGAGGGTAAGCGTGGCGTGGAGTGCGATGGGGTGAGGGAAATGGGCTGCTCAGATCTCAAGGCCCCCAGCCAGGTGCAGCCCCACCGCATTTCAGCAGCACCACCCGAAATATACGGAGCCTGAAATATGAAAGCTGGAGCTGCGGGGAGCAAGGAGCCGCCTCTCCATCCTCGCGTGCTGCAGTGTGAGTGCACGCTGTGCGTTGCCTGGATGCACACCGCGATGTGCAGCCGCTGCCAGCACCCTGGGGGTGAGGCTGCAGCCACCGCCTCATCCCGAGCCAGGCGTTTCCGTGTGCTTTGGTGCTGGGGAGGAGCGGGGCACGCCTGACCGGCATGCATGGCTGTGTCTTAATCCCATGAGATGTAAATCCGAGCGGTGCAAGGAACCAGTTCCCATCACGGGGCTGGATCTGCTGGCATCCCCATGGAGAGAGCCGGGAGGTGGCACAGCCAAAGTGCTGTGTGTCCTCTGGATGTTGGGGAACGCTGTGGCTGCAGGAACTGAAGATGCAGCTCGTGGTCCCTTTGCAAAGCAGGGGCAGCTGCAGCTTCCAGCACCTCGCAGTGAGATGCTGGGCTGGCAGTGTGAGGGCACTGAGGGTCACTGAGCCTGGGACTGCTGTGCTTTCCACTGTGGGCTATACAGGGTGGATTTATGTATAAATATATGTAATAACCCCTGCTTGGAGGGAACTGAGGAAGCTGAAATTTGCATAGAAGCCGTGCACCCACACCACAAGCATCCCCTGCGGATGCTGAGCACAGACAGAACCCGGCCCTGGGTTTGGGTGCCGGGCGCTGGAGGAGGGAGGGCTGAGTAATTCAGAATCCCCAGCCCTGGGTGTGACACAGATGCACCTGGGGCCTGGAGAGCAGAGGGCAGAAGTGGTGAGTGGCTCTGCAGAAACGTCCCAGCTGTGTCCCTTCCTGTGTTCCCTGTGCTTTTACTACCAGATGCTGGGCGAAGGTCAGCGTTCCTGTGTGGGTGTGTGGCTGTCACACCTCACTGCAAGGCTGTGAC
Organism: Centrocercus urophasianus; assembly: GCF_019232065.1. NCBI lineage: Eukaryota > Metazoa > Chordata > Aves > Galliformes > Phasianidae > Centrocercus > Centrocercus urophasianus. Next base: position 3,569,438 of record NW_024885000.1, read on the forward strand.
ATCCCACTGTTGTCCCCTCTGCTGTCCCCTCTGCTGTCCCTGGGTGTGGGCTGGATCCTGGGCAGGTCTCCCTCCTTCTGCTGCCCCAGGTCAGGGGTTTTCCCATCCTGAACCTGACCCATCTTCCCCAGGCAGGATTTCCTCCCGAGGGTGGAAATGCGTAGCAAAATGCTTGAAGAGCATTTGGCATCAGAGCACTTCACATCCTGCCTCCTCCAGAGAGCTTGCACTGCGCCGGGCTCTGCTCTGCTATTAATAGGAGATGCATGGGCCTAAAGAGGAAGAAAAACTCGTGCTGTAAGGCAACAGGTTGGGAGCAAATGGCGTTGTTTGTTTTCAGGGCGTTTGCTGGGCTCGGCGCGTGCAGGACTGTGTGCAGAGCTGCATGGGGAGAACGTGGAGCTCCAGAGGAAAACAATTGGAGCAACTGCAAAGCATCTGTTGGGGTCGGTTTTAGGGAGGAATCAGGTCGGTTTCGCTGGTTATTGGTGTGTTTTGGTGGTGCTGAGTGTGGCTCCAGGAATGACGCCCTCAGGGTTTCGGTTTTAGGTGACCAGATTTTAGAGGAAGTTTCCTTTCTGGAACTGCAGCTCCAACCTGGGAACAAAATCCCACAAAACACAACCTGGGGGACCAAGCCGGCGAGCTTCCCTTGGTCACTGCTTTGCTGGGAGCTCCCACAGCTCCCATTTCCATTTTGGAGAGGAAGAGAATTGAGAGTGGAGTTAGTTTCAGTGCAGGAAGGGCTGGGACCTGCATGCTCTGGAGTGCTGGAGCCAGAAAGGGACACAGCCCTGTTTAGGAGCTGCGTGGGGCTGGTTTTGGATATGGGAGCATCCTTACCACTGCAGCTCCTGGACATCCTGGAAGATTTGTCAGCTTGTAACATGCTGGGAACACGGCCCTGGCCCCATGCAGTGGGAGCAGCACAGGATGGATGGACCTGCAGCCCCAGAGGTGAAGCTTGATGCTTTATCCTCCTCACTGCTGCTCCTCCCTCTGCCGGATTATAAATGGTCAGGGATTGTCTCCCCTTGATAGGCATAACCTCCATCCCCCAGCTCCCACACCCAGCAAAGTGCCCCTCCAGGGCTCGCTTTGCTTCCTCGCCCTCAGCTGTTTGATGTCTTCCCAAATGCTTCAGCCATTTCAATCTGCTCCCCGTGCAGCTGCTTGTGAGGGGGAAGGGAGGGAGGGTGGGAGAGCGCTGGCCCACCCTGCACCTCCATCTCCTCACCCTCCTCCCACCCTGATGCTCAGCTCTTTGCATGAGGACTCGGATTGTCCACAGGGGCAGGGGAGCAATGCAGAGAGCTCGTGAGCTCCAGAGACCAAAACCATCAGCCAGTGCTTTGGGGATGCAGGTATAAGGAGGTGGGGAACCCCTGGGCACAGCTGGGGGTTGCAGATGTTGGAGGTGTGGGATGCAGACATGTTGTGTATCTCAGAACTGGAGGGAAGGTGGGTTTGGGGCACTCGGATGGGGAAATGTCCCTCTTCTCTGCTGCTGTGACAGCGCAAAGGGCTGCAGCTCCTGGCAGGAAAACGAGGGATGTGGTGTCTGCGTGTGGTTCCCCACAAGGCTGCAATCTCCCTGACTGCTGCAAAATATGTAGAAAATCCTGTTAAACCACCACGGGGCTGCGGGTTTCCCTGGACAAGTGCTTTCCCTTCCTGGGCTGCTCCACGTGCTGGAGGAAGTCAGCACAGCAAAGCCTTTCTCCGAAAGGTGGGACGCAGCCGAATGCTCTCCCGAGGCTGACGTGACCATGGCAAAAGCCAGGAAATTTAAAGTCAGAAAATTATCCCTATATGATGAGTAATGGTATTCGAAAGAGGAAGGAAAAAAAAAGAAATCCGCTCGTCTGCATCTCTGGAATTCAGTTCTGTCTCTGGAGTCCCCTGGCTGAGTCCTCATCTGCAGCTCTCAGCCCTGTGTAATTTTTTCTCTAATAACTGCAGGGTGGAGGAGGCATTCAGTGGGAACGGCCCCATAGCAAACCCCAGTGTGGAGCAGCTGTCTGGGGCTCCTTCGTGTGGGTTTGCATCGCCATGCTCCTGCTGCCCTAAGATGGGGATCATCGCTTTGGGGCTGCTTTGCCTGCTGTGGGTGCTTCTCTTGGAGATGAGGATGGGTTTGCAGCTTTGTCAGCCACAAATGAAAAATAAGAAGAAAAAAAAAAAAGTTCATTTTATTGCTTTGGGGTTTCAAGCAGATTTGCTTTGTTCAGCTTCCAGCGCTTCCAGCTTTTGGGATTTCTGGTTTTCCAGGAAGAGTCCATGGCTGCCAAAAGGGACCCAAGTGCTGGGGAAAGGTCCCACCTCCTGTCTGACTCCCTGCAGTTTAGACAGCTCAACAAAGCTTATTTCAGCGAGGTGAGCAGCCAGCTTCATGCTGGGGCTCACGCTGAGGGTCGAGTCCCTGCTGTCTTTGGGAAGAAATGTGTTTGCAGCAGGCAAAGCCTGGGCTGGGCTCATTAGCAGCCATCTGGTCCATTTAAGGCCAAGTGGCTCAGGGCTCTGGGGGCAGTTTGGATGTCCTGGGCTGCCGTGCTCAGGGCAGACCCCATGTCTGTCCCTTGCTGAGTCTCATGAGCCCTGGATGGAGCAAGAAAACACCAAGCTGGCTCTCAGCTCCGGAGATGTCAAGTGCTGAGCGTCTCCAGGGCCTTTGGGCTCACTCCACTTCTCTGTTTAACATCCACTTCGCGATTTATTTTGCTGGGCAGGGAAAAGGAGGTAATCCTTCCTTGAAGGGTGATTCCTGGCCAGGAAGAGCAGCCATCTCTGGGTTCTCTGCTCTGCGGTCGTTGCGGTTTTGATATCGTGATCCAGGCCAGAAAGGTGGTTTCAAATCGGGCTTTTCCATCTCTCTGCATACAGCTGAGTTCTGCAAAATCGCTGGGTTTGGAGGCTGTGCAATGCTGGGGGCCCCAGGGGATGTATCAGCATCCCTGCTAATGCACAGCAGACGGCTCTGAACACCTCCCTGGGGCTTCGATGGGGACGTGGGGGGGCTTAGATGAACTCGCTGGGTTCGTTTGGGAGGGTTGGGCCGTGTTTCTTGTTCCCTGAAGCCTCTCGGGTAGGTGGGCACAGAGGGAATAGCAGTGGGAGCTGGCAGCTGTTTGGGGCTACACGTGGGACCCTGGGGACTTGGGGTGGGCAGAAAGCAGCGTGTGCTGGGCAGAGCCCTCAAGGCAGGCTGGGGGGGTTCTGCCTCACTGCCCATGCATGATGCCAACCAAATAAGTACCCCGTGGGAGGCAAGGCAGGAGTTGCAGACACCCCTTCCTTCCTCCTTTGCTCTTCTCTCTCCGCTCTTCCCTTCTGTTCCCGACGTTTTTGCTGGTGGAGGCCATGTTTTTCCCAACACAGCGATGCTCCCATGGCTACCAGGGAGCTCAAAGCCTTGCGGTGAGCTTGTAGGGCCCCGTGCAGCTGTGAAGCCCGTGTGGGCAGCGGGGTTACGTGTTGAGTCAGCCCCAGACGTCGGCCGCGCTGCCTTCCCCTCTCACTGTCTTATTTTGTCCGCCTTATTTTGTCTTTGGGGAAATCCAGCAACAGCCCCACAGCTGTGGGGCCGAGCAGCCCTTCCCCGCCCGCCTGGGGGCTGCCAAATCTTCACTTAAGCCACCACACTTCCGAGCTCCTGAAGCTTCCTTTCTATGTCTGCGGGGAGGAAGGGCCATACCTCCAGCCCTTGATGGGCTCCTCCGTTCCAAACTGACCCCTGGGCGCACGCCCATGGCCACGGCTCTCTCGGCTCTCTCGTTAGGTCCTTAACGAGCTCGTCAAGCCCTTCACCCTTGCCTTTCCCCTCCGCCCAGGTGGCCGGCGGTGCAGCATGCCTTCCTCCTGATCCCTGAGCGCGGTTAGGAAGCGATCCCAGAGCGATGTCTGCCACGCGTGGCAATGGAGAGCACTGGAAGTCCCTGGAGTCGGTGGGCATCAGCCGCAAGGAGCTGGCGCTGGCCGAGGCCCTGCAGATGGAATACGACGCGCTGTCACGCCTGCGGCAGGACAAGGAGGAGAGCCGGGCCAAGCAGCGTCACGAGCCGCCCCTCATCTCGTGGGATGAGCCTGAAAACACCCATGGGTGCACCGGGATCAAAGCGACGCGTGTTCTGTCCGGCTCCGACCCTGCACTCTGCAATAACGCAGCGCCCGAGGGGCTGACGCCAACCCTCCCCATGCCCCCAGCACAGCCCAATGCTGCACCCACCGGCACAGAGGGTCCGGCCTGGCTGAAGACCCCGCTGGCCGGGGACTACCTCTACATCTTCGATGGTTCTGAAGGGGACTTTCTCGGGGAGCCCTTAAATGGCACTTCAGCTCTTGACAGCAATGGGGGATCCCCCAAAAAGCTCTCCCCGCCGCCGCTGCCCCCCCCGGAACTCCGTGTGGAGCCACCCCGAAGGCAGCAGGCGCCTGGGGAAGGGATCCCCGCCGTCCTCCAAAGGACCCCAGCCCAGGGACGTCAACGTCTTCTCAGCCCATGAGCAGCCCCGTGGCAAGCTGCTCGCCCGCCGCATCTCCGAGGAGGATCCCTACGGCCTGGCTGACTACGAGGGCATCAACGATGCCATCACCTGCCTCAACCTGAAGTCCACCTACGAGTCCCAGGTGCTGCGGGAAGCTGCCCGCAGCTGGAAGGAAGGCAGGAGCATTTTTGAGAAGGAATCGAGTGGTAAACCGGTGGCACGGAGCAAAACGATGCCCCCTCAGGTCCCCCCACGGACCTACGTCTCCCGGTTTGGCAACAGGAAGAATGTGGCACCCAACAAGAACCGCAGGATCTCTGCTGATCCGGTAAGGGGCTGTTTTCTCTCCTCACAGATGGCAACAGGGTGAGTTATGGTTGTGTCCCATCTCCTCGCCTCACTCCCAGCCCTGTTGTGCCCCGAGGAGCCTGGGGAGCGAATGCTGGGGGGCTGCTGTGGGCTCGTTCCCCCCAAACTCAGCTCCCCCCGGGTCCCTGCTCTGTGGTGGGTGAGCGGTGCAGCTGGTGGGGGCCATGTAAGTCACCCTCAGCTTCCTTGCTGCCAGAAACCAATTATAAAAGGGCATTAAAATTGTCTTTAGTGGCTGCTGTGTTCTCTGCCTTTCTCTGCCTCCCGTTAGCTGCTGGCTGGGTTAATTGCTCTGACAGCGGGGCCATTGTTTGCTGCAGAAGAGCGATGGAGGGCTTGGGGACCCCCATGAGCGGGGGGAGCCTGGCTCTGCTGAAGTCCCCACTGTCCCAGGGTTGGTCCCTTGGCATCCTGGAGTCCATCTGCATGGCTGGGCAGGATGAAGCTCCTGAGCTATGCAGAAGCAAGGTGGGATGAGGGAAGCACGAAGCACCCGGGTGCTGCTGATGGGCTCATGCTCTACCCACAGGTCCCACCCAGGCCACGCTCCTTAGCCAATGGCTATGAGCTCTTTGAGGTGTCGGAGGAGAGGGACGAGGAGGTGGCTGCTTTCTGCCATATGCTGGATGTGTGAGTACCACGGACTTGTATGAGCCATCCCTGGCTTGGGGCTGCCAGGCTTTGTGAGACCTCCCCAAACGGAGGCATTTGGAGGGAGAAATAGAAAGCCACCCCTCAGCCTGCCCCTTGCCTGCAGGCTGCGGTCCAGCTCCAGCCCCCAGGACTATTCCCTGACCGGCTTCGTGTGGAGTGCAGTCAGCCTCAGCCCTGAGCACCTGGGGCACGGCATCAGCCTGAAGGTGACAGTGCTATGTGACAGCCTGCGGGAGCCCCTCACCTTCACCTGCGACTGTAAGTGGGCTGCAAAGTGGGGAGAGCCCCCCAGCAATGCCAAGGGGGGGAGTTGGAGGGGTTCTGGGGCAGTGCCAGCTTGGGGATGCTCAGCTCTGCTCCCTGTCCCCATAGGCTCCTCCACTGTGGATCTGCTCATCTACCAGACGCTGTGCTACACGCACGACGAGCTGCACACCGTTGATGTTGAGGATTTTGTGCTCAAGCTCTGTGGCCTGGAGGAATTCTTGCAAAAGTGAGTGGTGGAGAGGGGAAAGCAGCGAGCACTGTGCGTCTCTTGTCGGCTCATGCGGGTGGATGGCCAGGGTCAATCCCTGCCTCCTGAGCCACTGCAGTGCTTTTGCCAAAGTCAGCATGCTGGGAGCATCCTTCCCCAGGCAGGATACAAGTCAGATGTGCCTCACAAGCCTGCAGCCTGGGGAAGGGCCTGAAGACCGTGGAGCTGCCAAAAAAGCTTTTTGGGAGAGCATTAATAACAGTCTTGTCACTCCCTTAGCTTGTTTTTTCAATTGCAGGATGGGGTGGGAGCACCATTTCCAAGTGAGGTGGCAGAGGTTTGGGGCGCCTCAGAAACATCCTGCATTGCAAAGCAGGGAGAAACGGGATAGTTTTCATTTTCCTGCTAAAGCCAGGAGCATGCAGAGCCCTTTGCACGCTCCCCCCAACTTGTTGGTCCCCCCCAAGCACTGCTTTTGCTGCAGGAAAGCTGCAGTTCTGGATGTGATGGCTGGGGAAAGCTCCATCCAGAGCGAGGTGCAGCGTGGAGGCAGCAGCAGCCATGCACTCATAGGCACACGCAGTGCTTCCCAGGACTGCCTGCAGCAAATCAGCTCCAGCTCTTCTTGGACAGCAGCCCCACAGCCTGGCCCTGCTGCTTCAAATCATGGGAGCTTTGCCATGGAGTCTAAGAGCTGCACTTTTAGGCCCTAAGGGGGCAGCTGGGAATTGTTCAGCACGGGACAGGCTGCACAGTACTGGCAAAGAGGGTGCAGAGCCCAGCACATGTATGTACCTATGTGCTTTTGTGCATGGGTGTGCATACACACGTGTGTGTATGTGTGCATTTGTGTGCATGGATGCAGCAGGGTTGCTTGCACACAGCAGTTGCATTGCCCCTCGGTACCCACAGCGTTTCGGTTGTTGGGTTTTTCCCTTCTGTAAATGCTGTCGTTGTCAGCAAGATGTTCTCTGTTTTCTCTAATGAGGCTTAACTAGAAGCAGTTGCTGCTGGAAAAATGGGACTTGCACCAAACAAAAGGACGGTGCTTTGCCATCTTTTTACAGCCTGCACTTTAAAGAGGAAGGCAGGGCTTTCGAGGATGGATGCTGCTCAGGCAGACAGGTGGGGCTGTGAGTCCATCCTGGGCTCTGCTGGAGGATTTCTGGGTGATTTAAAGCGAATCCTCTCATTTCTACCTAATTTCTCCATTTGGAAAGCAGTCGCAGCTGCGTTGTCCTCCCTGGTATCCCAGGCATCCTGGGCTGGGAGCAGTACAGCCCGTCCCCAGTGAGCAGCTCCTGTATCTCTCACAGCCCTCTTTGAGAAAGCCCTGGGAAATAAAGCCCTTTCATTGTCGGCCTTTTCTTTCCACATCTTCCCCCAGCAGAGGAGATGCTGGAAGTGCCAAAACCCTCCATGCAGAACCAGTTGGGCACTCAAGCTCTCCAAAGCAGCCCGAGCTGCTGGTGCTTTCTGCCAACTTACATTTGTTAGGTGCAGGAGAAAGGCAGGGCTGGGCTGAGCATCCCGGGGGATGTTTGCATCCCGAGGCGGGGTGCTCAGGATGCTGGCCCTGTGTGATAAGGGCCCATTGCTGCCCGAGCCAGGCTTCCTGCTGTGCCTCCTCCCCATCCTCCTGCAGCAGGGCAGGGCCCAGTGACGATGGCCACACAGTGATTGGGGCTCCGTGTCCCCATCCCTTGCAGCCCCCCCACCCCCCTGCATCCTGCCATTGCAACTCCATCCTGCCATTGAGCCTGCAGATGTGCTGCCCGCCCTGCGGCACTGTGCCCAGCGGTGACAGCGAGGGCTGAATTGGTTCATTCTACTCTGAAGCTGGCAAAGAAAGCAGGGCTGTACAGCAAGCTCCATGCACCCTAATGTGGGGCTTTCCCATTCTGCAGAAGCCCACGGTGCCAGGCTTTCAGCCAGCCTCTTCCATGCCTGCTCCCAGCAGGGCTGGCCACCGCTTTATGGAGGGCACAGAGGAAGGAGGAAAAACAATAGTATATTCTTAAGGCTTTCCTAGCACAGCAACTCAGTGAAATGTTCTGCAGGCAAAGGAAGCGCAGCCAAACCCTGGCCGTGCTCAGCCACCGGGTGTTAGCATAGGGCTGGATTTAGGGGATTTTCCCCCAGCCTGTCCTCAGCAGGTGGAGAAGGGCCATGCAATGAGCCTGTTGTCTGTGTCCCCACAGCAAGCACGCATTAGGGAGCCATGAATACATCCAGCACTGCAGGAAATTTGACATCGACATCCGCCTGCAGCTGATGAGGAGGAAGGCGGTGCGCAGCGACCTGGCCCGGACGGTGGGTGCCAGCACAGGGATCACTCTGAATGCCTGCACAGGGATCCTGCCTTGATCCTGCATCCCCACTGCCCCTAGGGATGCTTTGCTGGGTTAGGGGTTAGCTAATGCCAGGTGCAAGCTCAAGCATTGGAGCTCCCAGCCCCGTATCAGCCTGCTGAGGGGGGTGAGAAGAGGAGCAGGAGGCACAGCACATGGCACAGCCTCTCTCCTCCTCCAGGCCAGCGATGATCAAAGCCCCTCCACCCTCAATCACTACATCCACCTACAGGAGAGGCCTATCAAGCAGACCATCAGCAGGTAATGGGGAACAGGAAAGCACAGCCCCATGCTGTCCACCCTCCTCACAGGGCTGAGCTCTGCTCTCTGTCCCCCAGGCAGGCCCTGAGTCTCCTCTTTGACACCTTCCACAACGAGGTGGATGCATTCCTGGCAGCTGAGGTGAGTGCTTTTGGGGGTGCAGCTTCTTCTCCTTGGGGAAAAGAATCCCTCTGTGCTCCTGCACAGATCCGCCCCATCCCTGAGGGCTGCCACACACCCAAGAGGACAGCACTGCCACAAGAGAGTGGGGTCCCATTTTTCTCTGGACCCCAGCAGCATTTGCTGTGGACTTTTTCCACTTGTGATGGGGCTCTAAGGGTGCTTCAGAGAAAGGCTGGGAAATGAGAGGAAACTGAGGCACAGGCTGATGCACTCACGGTGTATGGTGTGTGGCAGGCTGAGGGGCTGCTATAAAGACTGATGGCAACATTTATTCCTCTCCTTGGTGTTCACTTAAGCACAGGAGGGTGCAGATGTTGCTCCCTGCCCCATGCCCTGTTGCTGCAGCCTCCCCTGAAAAAGACCTGAGCTCCGCTTTGCCCTGGCTCTGGGCTCTGCTCATCCTCCCTCTTCCCCACAGGGAGACTTTCCACTGAAGGCAGAGAGGGTGATCCAGTCGGTCATGGCCATCTGCAACGCCCTGGCTGCCGTTGAGTCGCAGGAAATCACAACAGCCCTCAACCAGATGCCCCCCTGTCCCTCCCGCATGCAGCCCAAAATCCAGAAGGTAAGGGTTGAGGAGACCAGGGGTGGTTGCAGAGGGAAAGCCCTGTTTGCAGGCTGATCCCATTCACTCCTTTCCTTCACACCACGTGGAAAATTCCTCAATAGCTGGGAGCAGGCAGCAGCTGAAGGGCTGGGACCTTGGTGCTCACCCCGGCTGCTTACGTAAAGCTGCTGGCTTGGAGAGCTGCTCCCAGCCACAGCGATGCACGGGGCTCATGCTGATATTGCTCTTGTGGTTTCTTTTCTTTTTTCCTCTGCAGGATCCAAATGTTCTGGCCAAGAGGGAAAATCGAGGTATTTCAATTCTCCTCCTCCCTTTCTGGGCTGAAGTTCTCGGTGCTTTTAATCTTCAAACCCCTCCTCCTCAATTATTAAGGCCGAAAATGGGTTTGAAACCCTTCTTAAGAAAAGAGGGTTTCAGGAGGCCGTGCCTGTTGTTCCTCCCTATCAGCTCAGCAAAATGGAAGCCTGCAATTCCTGCTCATGCCCCAGAGCAGAGCCCTGCCCAGGATCCCCCCAGCATCCCAGCCCCTATGGGCCACCCTATGGAGCAGGACTGCAGGTCTGGGGCAGCTCCGTGTCACTCCTCTCCTTTCTCCCCCGCAGAGAGGATCGTGGAGAGCCTGACGGCTGCCATCCTGGACCTGGTGGGGCTTTACTGCAGCACCTTCAATGCTGACTTCCAGACAGCTGTGCAATGGAGCCGGGAGCACGGCGTGGTGCAGGAGGCTCGCCTGCTCTCCTGCCCACTCTCCTTCACCGTTTACGCCACGCACCGCATCCCCATCACCTGGGCTGCCAGGTAGGGCGGCCACATGAACCTTGCTCAGCCTCCACCTGCGTCTCCTGGGGCTCAGACGCATTGGTTCCATCTCTAGGCTGCTAAATATTCAGCATAAAAACTAACCCACCCCAAGGTTCCTTAAGGACAGAATTATGAGCCACGTCCGGTGTGCAGCGAGCGATGCTTGCGTGGTGCAGGCGGATGGCACGGGCTCCGTGCTGCTCTCCCTCTCCAACCACACAAATCCCCAAGGTTCCAGCATCACTCCCAGGCTCACAGCCTCCCTGGCGATGTGACAGATGGCCCCGATGCCCGTGCCCGCTCTCAGCCCCACTCAGGGGAGACGATGGCAGTCCAGGAGCCCACCGCGGGGAGGGCGTGTGAGGCAGCAGCGTCGGCTGCAGCCGCCCCGCCAGGGACCCCTCGCCTTTGTCCTGCCTTTAATGTATTCCCCCTGGTGACTGGCTCCGAACAAAGGCGGTAGCCTGGGAAATGCCGACATCCCCTGACCTCCAGAGCCCTGCAGCCCTCCCCGGATTGTCGCTCGGCACCTGCCACATGGCAGGGCCCCCCCTGCAGCCCCCCGTGTGACGGTATGCACGATGCCATATGGTGATGGGGATGGGAAGGGCAGGGGCTGCTGGCTCTGTATCCACCCCCCCTTGTGCAAAGCTGGGGAAGGCGAGCCACTTGTGGAGGGGCTTCATTAGAGTGTGGCCGGCCATGGGAATAGATCCAAGCCTCTTGTGCCCCCCCTCTTCCCAACCCCACTGCTGTGAGGTTTTCCCTTTGGATAGGTGAACTCCAAGCACCCTCAGAGCTGTGGCTGCTCCCCCCGCTCACGTTTCTTTTCCCCTTTCTTTTTCTTCTCCCCTTGCAGCTATGAAGATTTCTACCTCTCTTGCTCCATCACACACGGTGGTAAGGAGCTGTGCAGCCCCCTGCACACCAGAAAGGCCCACGTCTACAAGTACCTTTTCCACCTCATCATATGGGACCAGCAGTAAGGCAGCACCCTGGCCGTGGGGTGGGCATGGGTACCCGGTGCCGTCCCCAGCCGTACTGTCTCCTCCAGCAGTTCCTTTCTGTGCCTCTCCCCAATTTTTGGGTTATGGAAGCTCTTATGTCATCCCCAGGAATAGCAGCTGCCCGTGGCGCCAGTCCCCCACCTCCTGTTTGCACCCGGGAAAGGGGATCTGCTCCCAAAATAGCCCTGGGAGCAGGCAGGGAGGCTGGCATGCAAAGAGGTGGGGATGGGAACGGGATAATTTTAGAAGGTGCCTGTGCCCTGAAGGACGTGCGCCCAGTGGCAGTCATTCCCTCTGCCCATCTCTCCCGTCCCTTGCCCACCCTGTGGGCAGGATGCCCTCAGCTCCTTGAGGACCCCCACAGTGACAGGGAGAAGCTGGGAAGAGGTCAGTGTGGAGTGTCCCCCCATCACCTACCCAGGACAAAGCAGGGGTGTGGGAGCAGCCGGCTCTGTCCAACGTGGGGGGGTATGCCCGTGACGTCAGGGTGCACGTGGCACCTCCGGAGCCAGCAGCAAAGGCATTTGCTGAGCTCTGTTGGCATTCCGAGGTGGGGGGCTGGGGCTGACCCGTGCCGTGGGGCTCTGACTGCTCTCTTGCAGGATCTGCTTCCCCGTCCAGGTGAACCGACTGCCTCGGGAGACGCTGCTCAGCGTCACGCTCTTCGCCGTGCCCGTCCCCCCCCCCGGGGAACTCCTCTGACACCAACAGGCAGCGGCGGGTCCCTGAGGCCCTGGGCTGGGTCACCACTCCGCTCTTCAACTTCAGGCAGTGCGTAGGGCATCCAACCACCACGGGCACCCCAGGGTGGGCTGTGAGGGTCCCCCAGGGCTCAGTGTGGGAACGCAGCGGTGCCACCCTAACCCCGGCGGAGCAGCCCCTCCAAACAGCCTCCCCTTTCTCCTCCAGGGTTCTGACCTGCGGGAGAAAGCTTTTGGGCTTGTGGCCGGCAACCCAGGACAACTCCAGAGCCAGATCGAGTGCCCCCAACTTCAACCAGCCCGACAGCGTCATCCTGCAGGTGGGTCCCAGCAGTGGGGCACCGGAGGGGTGCCGAGGCACTGCTCACTCACCCACCCTTTGTCCCAGATCGATTTCCCCACCTCTGCTTTCGACGTGAAGTTCGTGAGCCCGCTGGCGGCCGAGGTGAGCCCCAAGTACGAATTTGGCAGCCTGGGTGAGGAGGACCAGCGCAGGCTGCGGGAGGCGATGCAGAAGAAATCGCTCTATTGGTGAGCAATGGAGGGAATCAGCGTCGTCCTTCCTTGGGGGGGGTCTCAGCTGAGCTCTCCCCAGCATTGGCTGGCATGCACAGGGGGCATCTGGGGGCCTGATCCTGCCTCCAGCAGCTGGTCTGGGGAAGCAGCTGGGGCTGGAGGATGAGTTTGGGGTTTAGCAGAGCTGCGCTGCTCAGTGCTGCTGAGCCGGCCGGCGTCTGCCGATGCTATAAACAGGGAGGATCGGGTGTCAGCAGCCGTGCCTGGATCCACAGAGCACGGCAGCAGTGGTGGATGTGTCCCTACTGGCAGCCACCCTGCCAGGACCCAGCAACAGCATTAATTTTGCCTGCGAAACATCTGGGTGCAATGCCAGGCAAGCTGGTGTGGGGTCCCTGCGGCAGCTCTGTCACCTCTGTGATGGGTGTCCCTCGGACCAGGGGAGCACCCAGCATCGTGCAGCATGGCACAGCCCCATCCACTGGCTCTCTTAAGGTTGTGGAGGGTTTTATCCATGCATGGTGGGGTCGGAGCGGTACCTTGTGCCCAGTCTTTGCCATCCCCACTTGCCTGCTGCTGCAGGTTGACAGATGCGGACCGCAAACGGCTGTGGGAGAAGCGCTACTACTGCCACGCAGCACCTGGCTCACTGCCCATGCTGCTGGCCAGTGCACCCAGCTGGGAGTGGGCCTGCCTGCCTGACATCTATGCCCTGCTGAGCCAGTGGACCTACATGAGCCACCAGGATGCCCTGGGACTCCTTCACGCCACGTAAGTCTCTGTTGCGTGGACATGGATGGGGCAGCGTGTGCTGCAGGTTGTGGGCTTCCATACCTGCTTGGTGGAGCATCCAACCCCATTGGTGCCATGTCCTTGGTGGGGGGTGAGTGGGCAGGGCCCCGTGGTGGCCATCCCATGGGGGTTATGCTGTCCCTGTGACAATTACCCTGTGTAGGTTCCCGGACCAGGAGGTGAGGAGGACAGCCGTGCAGTGGATTGACTCCATCTCTGACACAGAGCTGCTGGATTACCTGCCCCAGCTGGTCCAGGTGTGTGCTGGGATGGGGGTGCTGCATGGGATGTGTTCTGAGATGCAATGTGATACATACTGGGATGGGGGTGCTGCAGGATGGCTAGGATTGGGATGCAGCAGTGGATGTGCACTGGGTTGATGATGTAAATGGAATACATGCCAGGATAGAGGTGCAGCATTGGGCATGTGCTTGGACCAGAACACAGCTTGGGGCATGTGCTGGTCCTCCTGCACCCCAGAACTATCCTCTCTTCCCCTAATCCAGGCTTTGAAATATGAATGCTACCTGGACAGCCCACTGGTGCGCTTCCTCATGAAGCGAGCGATCTGCGACCTGAAAATCACCCACTATTTCTTCTGGTGAGTCTGAGGGGACCAAGAGCGGGCTGGGTGGCTCCAGGACATGCCTGACCCCACAATGCTTGTGCTGCGGGCAGGCTGCTGAAGGATGGCCTGAAAGATTCCCAGTTCAGCATCCGCTACCAGTACCTGTTGGCAGCTCTGCTGTGCTGCTGTGGGAAGGGACTGCGGGAGGAGTTTGACCGGCAGTGCCTGCTGGTCAACACATTGGCCAGGCTGGCCCAACAAGTGCGGGATGCTGCTCCATCCTCACGCCAGGTGGGTGTTGGGCTCTGTGGGGTCTTACAGGATCCAGGCAGGTCTCAGCCACCCAACGTCCCTCCCCACAGGGCATCCTGCGTGAGGGGCTGGAGGAGGTGAAGCAGTTTTTCAAGGCTAACGGGTCGTGCCGGCTGCCTCTCAGCCCCAGCCTGCTGGTGAAGGGGATAGTGCCCCGGGTGAGTGCTGGGCTTGGGGTGTCATCACCCACCCGGAGCCACCAATCCCTGATGAGCTGCCTTTTCTTTCCCCGGTGCCAGGACTGTTCCTATTTCAACTCCAACGCCGTCCCGCTGAAGCTCTCCTTCCAGAACGTCGATCCCCTTGGAGAAAATATCCGGGTCATCTTCAAGGTGAGTTCATCCTCTCAGCACTGCCCAAATCACAGCACAGCATCTCCATTCCCAGCGGGATGCTCTTCCCCCAGCACCCTTGGTCTGATGGCTCCCTACTGGCTTGCAGTGTGGCGATGATCTGCGGCAGGACATGCTGACACTGCAGATGATCCGGATCATGAACAAAATCTGGGTGCAGGAGGGGCTGGACATGCGCATGGTCATCTTCCGCTGCTTCTCCACAGGTCGTGGACGAGGTAACCCAGCATCAGGGCATCAGTCACCAAGCTGTGATGCTCTCAGATTTGCAATAGCATGGGATGCCCTGGGGGTTTATAGAGAGAAGCCACCATGGGTTGCTGTGAGCCACTGTTGGGTTTGATCCCTCCAGACTGTGTGTAGGAGCATGACTTTGTAGACGGTCACATCAAGGTTGGCGATGAAGGGTGCTGGGATCTTGATGCTCCCCAGGTGGGAAGGACAGGTCTCACCTTGCTGTCTTGGCTGCCAGGCATGGTGGAGATGATCCCCAACGCCGAGACCCTACGGAAAATCCAGGTGGAGCACGGTGTGACGGGCTCCTTTAAGGACAGACCACTGGCTGACTGGCTACAGAAACACAACCCTGAGGAGGATGAGTATGAGAAGGTGAGGAGCAGCCTGGCAGAGTCCCTGCTCTGCGAGTCCACCTATCCAGAGACGATATACATCTCATGGGGGAGCAGCACAGATGAGCTGCCCCGCATTTCCCTATCTCTCCATCCTTTCCAGGCTGTGGAGAACTTCATCTACTCCTGCGCTGGCTGCTGTGTGGCCACCTATGTGCTGGGGATCTGCGATCGACACAACGACAACATCATGCTCAAGACCACCGGCCACATGTTTCACATCGATTTTGGCAGGTTCCTGGGCCACGCTCAGATGTTTGGCAACATCAAGAGGTGAGGAATGCTTCTGATTTCACCTTCCTTCTCACTGCAATTGTCCACATGGGGTTGTGGTTCCTTAACACTGGGGTTCCTCCTGATTTTATGGGTGAAGTTCCTCTCCTCGTGCCTCTGTGTTCACTCTGTACCCCCAACACAGGGACCGGGCACCGTTTGTCTTCACTTCAGACATGGCATACGTCATCAATGGTGGGGACAAGCCCTCTAGCCGCTTCCACGACTTCGTCGATCTGTGCTGCCAGGCCTATAACCTGATCCGCAAGCACACCCATCTCTTCCTCAACCTGCTGGGGCTGGTGAGGACCTGGGGACACTCAGAAGGGCCATGGGGTGGCTGGGGGATGCGTCCTCATCTCACCACCCACCCTCACCTCGCTGCCCAGATGCTGTCCTGTGGCATCCCTGAACTTTCCGACCTGGAGGACCTCAAATATGTCTACGATGCACTAAGGCCACAGGACACTGACGCTGATGCTACCACCTACTTCACCAGGTATAGGATGTGGGTTGGTGACCCCCAGGAGAGAGGCACGGCCACCAGCCGCTTCTCAGCCAAGTGCCTCCATGCTAACACGTGGCCTCGTTGCAGGTTGATTGAGTCCAGCCTGGGCAGTGTGGCCACCAAGCTCAACTTCTTCATCCACAACCTGGCACAGATGAAGTTCACAGGCTCTGATGCCCGCCCCACCCTCTCCTTTGCCCCCCGCACACACACCATCAAGACATCCGGCCGGATCTGCGATGTCTTCCTCTGCCGCCATGAGAGGGTCTTCAACCCCAGCAAGGGCTACGTGAGTTGGGATGGTTGAGGACAGCCCGAGGAGATGGGCAGAGGAACAACTCGCTCTGTCCTGAAGCGTTCTTTATCCCTGAATCCCTGACACGGCTGGGTGTGGGGCATCCTGTTGCCTCCATCCTGTATCACAGCCCCATCTCCCTGCAGACCTACGTGGTGAAGGTGAAACGGGAGAGCCCGAGCGAGGTGACCTTTGTGCAGCGCACCTTTGAGGAGTTCCAGGAGTTGCACAACAAGCTGCGCCTGCTCTTCCCCTCCTCGCTGCTGCCCAGGTACCCCCAGACACCTGGCACCAGAGCTTCCAATGCCCTGCAGGGTCACTGAGTGTCTGTGCCCTTTGACAGCTTCCCCAGCAGGTTCATTATCGGCCGGTCACGAGGAGAGGCAGTGGCTGAGAGGAGGAAAGAAGAACTCAATGGCTACATCTGGCATCTCATCCACGCTGCCCCTGAAGTGGCCGAGGTGCGGAGCTGGGGGACCCCGGGAGGGTGGGCTGGGGGTGTTGGTGAAGATAACTTGGGCGGCAATGGGACAAACGTGGCATGTGAAGTACTGGTAACAGCCCCTCCTTGCCTTGCAGTGTGACCTCATCTATACCTTTTTCCACCCACTACCCAGAGATGAGAAGGCAGCTGGCACCAACCCGGCCCCAAAGCCGGCAGGTAGGTGGGCTGGGGTGAGCCCCATATCCTATCCGGGGCCCTTCCGTGTCCCTCCTGCTCCCCTCCCCTGTCCCTCTTCCTCCTCTCCAGACACCACATGGGCTCGTCCCCTGGGGAAGGTTGGCGGGGAGGTGAAGCTCTCCATCTCCTACAAGAACAACAAGCTCTTCATCATGGTGATGCACATCCGGGGGCTGGTAGGTGCGCAGTGTCCTGGTGGCGATGGGGATGGAATCCAGCCCCACTGCCAGGCTCACAGGATGCCCCATGCTGTGTTCTGCAGCAGCCCCTCCAGGATGGCAATGACCCTGACCCCTACGTCAAGACCTACCTGCTGCCTGACCCCCAGAAAACCACTAAGAGGAAAACCAAAGTGGCCCGGAAAACCTGCAACCCTACCTACAACGAGATGGTATGGGGATGGCGATGGGGATTAGAATGGGGATGGCAGTGGCAACGGGGGTGATGATGTTTGGGGATGGTGATGGGGGGTAGGAGTGGTGATGGGGGCGGAGATGAGGACGGAGATGGTGACAGTGGGGGGACAGTTGGAGTCCGTGGTTGAGGTTCTGCCCTACTCTGTCCCCACAGCTGGTCTACGATGGGGTGCCTCGGGGTGACCTGCAGCAACGGGAACTGCGGCTGAGCGTGCTGAGCGAGGAAGGCTTTTGGGAGAACATTCTCCTTGGGGAGGTCGGCATCCGTCTGCGGGACCTCGATTTGGCACAGGAGAAGATGGGGTGGTTCGCCCTTGGATCCCGCGGCCACGGCACGCTCTGAGCTCCGGGAATGGGCACCGATGCCAAGAGGTGCCCAGAGGGAGCTGCCGTTAGACGTCTTCTTTTTTAAGTTTACCTTGTGTCAAGGGAGCAATGCTGGGGGGGGTTGGGCCCCCCCGCCCCCCCCGGCCGCCCCGGGGCGGGGTTATTTCTTCCTTTGGGATATCCGTATTTTAATTTTTTTAATGACAACGTGTAGCACGCGGCCAGGCACCGGGGCGGTGGCATCGCCAAGGTTGGTTTCGGGACATCTGTTCCTCACTTTGATGCCATTGAGGCCGTTCCCAGCACAGGGGATTTGCTCCCAAAGGAGAGCAGCACGGCGGGAGCCCATCCTGAAATGGGAGACCCCCGCCAACACCCCCTGGGGAGCACGGCCACCTCCTTTCCCCCCGCCTGGCCCTGTGCTGGGGTGCAGGCTTGGTGCCTGTGGTGCTTTGTTTACAGCGACAGCTCCGTAAACGGACGAAATGTTTCTCAGGATCGAGAATAATGAACTTAAACTTTATATTAAAAGTTTTAAAGACTGTATTGAGAGGGAGAGGGGCCTGGGGGAGGTGGCATTGGGCACCCCCCAGCAGCGGGACCCTCCTGGATGTAGCACGGCAGAGTGAAAATAAAGCGATGAAGTGCAAGGGGCAGCGTGGGACCTTGTGTGACCCTGCGGGGCAGTAGTGGGATGGGGACAGGAATAGGGATGGAAACGGGAGCAGGACGTGGGGAGGAGCGTCGGGCTCGTCTATGTAATAGGACGAGGGGGAACGGCTTTAAATTAAGGAGGGGACGTCCAGGCGAGGTGTGCATGATTTAGTGGTTGGCAACCCTGCCCGCGACAGGGTGCTTGGATCGAGGCGATCTTTGATGTCCCTTCCAACCCAGCCGTGCCATGACGGAACGTTCCCACCTCCCTGCTTTCAGACCACGCTGCTCCCCTCCGGGCCGCCAGGGGGCGCAATACCGCTCAGCACAGCGGCTGATGCAATCCCCACGCCGAGAGGTGGGCGGTGCCCTTCCACCGCCCTCCATGGGGGCGTGGCCTCAGCAACGCCCAATGAGCGGCAGCGTAGCGGCGTGACGCCTCGCGCATGCGCAGTCTCTCTCCACCCGCCCCTAAGGGCTCGCGCCGGTCGGGACCGGATGTAAGCGCTGCGCTCGCTCCCCCGCCGCCATTTTGTTACTCCCGCCGCCGGCCGCCCGGATTCCTCTCAGGATGGCGCCCAGACCCCGCCGCCCGACGCTCCGCCCCGCCGCCCCGCACCCCCGGCAACGCCGCCGACATCGCTGAGGACCCTTCTCGCACCGTTCATGGAGCCGATCGGCCGGCAGCGACCCAGCCCCGCCGTGGGGCCGGCTCGGCCCGGCTCTCTGCTTGGCTTCCCTGTCGCTCGGCCTAAGCTCCTCGGCCCGGCCCAACCGTCTGCCTCCCCTTCGGCCCCGCCGCAGCCCAGCCCGCCGTTCTCCTGGCTGCGGTTGCTCTCTCAGCTCCTTTCCCCTCTGCCCGCTCTGTTGCAGCGCCTGCGGCCCGGCCCGGCTCTGAGCAGTGCTCTGTGCCCCGCTGGGCCCTCAGCTCCGCCGCCTCCTTTGCTGTTGCCGCCCGCAGCTCTGCGATGGGCCGAGGAGAAGGGCACGGAGGGCACGGAGCCCGCCCGGGGGCTGGTTGTGCCTCACGCCGGGTTCCTTTCCTTCGTGCTGGGTGCGAACAGCCCGGAGTGCCGCTCCTCCGGCAGCCATCTGCCGCAGCCTCTGAGCGCCGAGGGGTGGGGAGGGCAGGGTCGGCTGGTTGAGTTGGAACGGCTCCGCAGCAAACGGCTGGATTGCTTACGGCTGCGGGGAATGGCCGTGCCCGAGCCGGATCACGGGTATCACAGCCTGGAGGAGGAGCAGCAGCAGCACAGGGGAGCCCTGAGAGGAGATTGCGAGCAGCGTGGTGTGTGGAGGCAGCCCGATGAGTTGGAGGGATCCCGGGGTTCGGCTGAGAAGGGAGAAGTGCGGGAGGAACTTTGTGCTGCGGAGGGCTCTGAAACAGAGAGAAGCCTGTTTGTGTCGGTCAGGCCTGCCTGTGCTAATAAGTTAATAGACTACATCCTGGGGGGGAACTCCAGTGGGGAGGAGAGTGCGGATGATGAGGAAGACTGGGATGATGATGATGATGATGATGATGATGGGTTTGACAGCGAAGGGCTGCTCTCGGATTCAGATGACAGCAGCCAGAACGGGGAGAGGTTGCATCTTTGGAACTCCTTCTTCAGCCTGGATCCTTACAACCCTCAGAACTTTACAGCAACCATTCAGACATCTTCCAGTGAGCCGGGGAAGGCTTTGCCCTGTGTGGCCAATGTGGGAGAGGAGGAGGAGGAGGAGGAGGAGGAGGAGGATTCTTCATGGGCAGAGTCGTCTTCAGGCTCTCCTCACCCCAGTTCAGAAGATGAGGACGAATGGGATTGCAGCAGCGTGGACGAGGCAGAAAACTTGAAACTTTGGAACTCATTCTGTACCTCAGATGATCCTTATAACCCTTTAAATTTCAAGGCACCCTTTCAAACAGCGGAGAGAAGAGGAAAGCCCAGCCTCAAAGGAACAGAGGGGCTGAGTTTGATCAGTTCTGAGCATAGTCTCTTAACTGTCTGTCGGGTACAGCTGGAAAAGCATAACTGTGGGGTCGCAGACTTGGTGCAGCATGGCATTCTTTCTGGTGAAAAATGTAGAAGTACCAAGAGGAAAAAGGTATATTTCTGTTTCTGGCTTTGTTTTTTTAACTGTGGTATGTGGGTGAGGTCATTTGCACCAGGATTCCAGTGTCAATGGTGCCAAATCATGCTCTGTGAGCTTATGGTCTAATTATGTGGCTGAAAGCAGCATGCCTCACGTTGTGGCAGATCTCGTAATTCAGTGACACAGAGCACAGAATTTCTTGAAGTGACTCGAAATGAAATTTTCTTTTTAAGACATAACTTTCATTCTGTGTTTGTGTCCCATTTGTGTTCTGATTTCCATCATCAGGGAGGCAGAGGAGAATCGTCATCAACATTTTTCTTCTGGAAAGCCCTTTTCTCTTGTGAATCGTGTGAAGTATTTCAGGAGTTTTGTGTGTAAATAGAGTAACCAGGACTTTGTGTTGCAAGCTTTGTGTGTCGAACCTGCTTGGGTTACAGACACCAGGTGTCTTTTGGAGGAGAAAAATAATTCTGAGTGCTGCAGGAAGCCACTAAAGTTTCACTGTAAGGTGCATTAATGCTCCTTGGGGTGTTAAAGTTTTTAGTGCACGTGCTTGGATGCAATTAAATGTCACTTATCCCAGAATCGTTAAGGTTTGGGAGGAATCACTCAGATTCTCTGTTCCAGCTGTCAGCACGGGGCCCTCTGGTGGGGTCTGTGATGCTGCAGGTGTGCACAGCTGCTTGTCAGGCGTGCTGTGCTCCTCTTGAGTCTCTCCTGACACTTCCAGCCTTTGTGTCAGTAATGGTGATGCTGAGTCCCATGAGAATGAGCCAGCATAACAAGATAGCAAAGAGGAAAGGCTGCATTCTTAGCACTAAGAGATCTGTTTGCCTCTTTGAGAGCCTGGCTTGGGTGTAACTTCATACCTGTTTGTACCTGTTCTCACTGGGGCAGGTGCTGGTGACAAATGTAATGGTCAGCACAGCTGAAATATTGTTTTTCCATTTGGAGAGAAATGAGTGCGTTGGGTTTTTTTGTCCTCCATAACTGATGCTGTTCTGAATCAGTGAGCCCAGCTGTGGGTCGATGCTCAGGGCTTAAAATCCTGCTGTGTGGCTGGGAAGCACCCTGAACAGTCACCAATTTCATGAATTATTTTCTTTTTTGAACTAATTCACTGTTTGTACCTGTGAACAGAATCCAACCCCAGTATTTGGAACAACGTTACCAAATCCACTAATTGTGCCCTAGGGTATCTTAGACCCATGTAAAGAGGAAGAAAGGTGGTAACTCACAGAGGGATAGGCTGATGTAACAGCTCTGTGTGCCTGCAGGCAGATTAGACCTTAATTAGACCTCTGCAAAATGAAGCTGAGGTCCCTGAATGCTGACCCATGAAGTGTTTGAGTCACTTCTACCACTCACAGCTGCTTCCTGCGTGGCATCCTGCAATCAAACAGCAATATCTGTGCACTCATACAGCCCAGGAGCCTCTTATTTGCCTTTATTCTCTCTGCAGAAGGACGTGTGGGGTTTGGTGCCCATGCTGCTGCTGGGAGGTAACTGAGGTCACTGCACTGGGATGGGATTTCAGCAGTTTGCTCTCAGCTCAGCTCTGTGTTCTCTGCTGGTGTTTATTTCTCCCATAACTGTTTTTACCTTCCTGTTTTCTTGCAGCTTAGAAGGTTGCCCTGTCACGTAGATCCATCCCACCCTGCACTCCTGCTTGTGCTGGTGTGAACTGGGTGTGAAGCTGTGGCTCTCTATTAATAATGACAGGAACAGAGCAGCGAATGTTCGGTGCATCCCTGGATTCCTTCCTGGACTTCCTGCAGCAAATTCAATGTATACCAATCCTAGAACCATCTGTAACCACAGTGGTTTCCTTATCTTCAAGAAATGATCCTAGTCTGAAAGTCTGGGAGCTCTGACAGCCAGCTGGTCTGTCCATCTTTCAGCCTTTTACACAGTGAAATGATCTGCATCTGAAGCAGCTTAGCTTTTACTGCTCAACAGCAGGGCTGAAATCTGTCCACAGTGATAGGGAAAGTGCTGTTGAGTTTCGATCTTGAGCCTGTAAGTTTTGTTTCCTTAAAGTGGTTCGACAGGCCTTAAGAGGAATGAAGAGTGCAGAAGTTCCACACGTGCTTGAAAGCGTGGTGACTTCAACTTCTTTACATTTGATCCTCCCCTGAGCACATGGGTTTGCTCCAGTCTTGCAGTAAACCAGTCCTTATACGTAGGATTCCTTATCAGTGCTGGGGTTGACTCAACATGATTACTCACTGTACAGAACAATGATTGCTGCTATTTTTTATGGTGTGTGTAATCAGGAACCCGGGTCTGTGTTTCTGAGCAGCTCCCTTGTGACACGTGGATCGTGCAGGGTAACCTGGAGCTGTGTGTGTGTGAGTTCAGAGCCCCGTGCTGATGTGTGTTATTTCATGGGGAGTGCTGTGTGATCTGCCCTCAGCACAGCACAGCCTTCAGGTTCAGGAACCACATGGTGATTGAAGCACTGCTGTGGGAAGAGGGAGAGGTCAGTGGTGGAGCTGAGCTTACTCTTAAACCCTAGAGGTGAAATACACCCCTGCTTGGCTGCTGCAAAGCCCTGCTGCGGGCTGCTGGTGGAACTGAGGGCGTTATTTTGGTGTATCAGACCTAGAAAATTGCTTTGAAGGTATTTAATCATCCATGCAGATAAGATACAAGCTCCTTTTGCTTGGAACACATCCCTAATGCTTTCATTAATAACATCTTTTCCAGGTGACCTTCCTTGAAAAAGTGACAGAGTATTACGTGAGCGGTGAGGAGGATCGTAAAGGGCCCTGGGAAGAGCTGGCACGAGATGGCTGCAGGTTCCAGAAACGCATCCAAGAGACAGAAGAAGCCATAGGATATTGCTTCACTGCAGAGCACAGACAGAGGGTTTTGAACAGGCTCCAACAAACCAACCACGAGGAGGAGGGTTTCTTCTAGCACCTCAACACGTCTGGTGCTTGTGTGACCTCACCAACATCTTCCAAACCAGAACTGGCAGCTGCGTGTGCTGTTTGGAAATGGGGAGAAAAGTGGGATTTGAGCTCTTTTCCCTAGTTTAATATTCAGCCACAAATACCCCCCCGTGTGTGTGTGTCCCATTTTGATGGACAGACAAAACCTTCTGACTGTCCTTGAGGCTGAGGGTGGTGTAATTGCGTTCCCCTTAAGTAACACCTGAGGAAACAGACTGCTTTAGATTAAAATCCATTCCAAAAAATGCCTTGTCTGCCGTACGTTGAGAAGTGGTGGCTGTTAAGTTGGAATTTTGCACTTTGAAAAAAGCAAAACATATTTTGAAGGAAATATTTATGGGATTCAGAACCTCGTTATTGCAGTTTTGATTTAAAGTTTGTGTTGGCACCTGCTGTTTTGGTGTGGTTCTTTATTTCTTCTAACCTGTACAGAAGTCTCCAGTTCTTGTTAGCTGATGGTGTTAACCTTACTGTGCAAAGCAGGTGTGTTCTCCTTCCCTGTAGGATCCCAGTTTTGTGTCTGACTGATGGACTGTGTGACACTTTGTCTTCATATTTCAGTCTGTGATGCTGAGCTCTGGTGCCCTGCACACCCTTTGGTTGTCTCTATTTAAGTCAAACCTTTACCCAGTCCTGTTCCAAAGGGTGTTGTCTACTTGTGAGCCACCTCTTTCAGGGCTCTGAGTTCAGATAGCTGTGCCTGGGGAGCTGCACCATCAGATGATCTTCAGCTCATCTTAGAACAACTTCAGCATGATGGATTCTGCTTGTTGAAGACGCATTGAAGTGGAGTGTTCTTCATTTTTGTTTTTATCTGGTCCTCGCAAGGAGAATTATCTTCAGCTTCTGGAAATCTATCACTAGGGATGCTGTGTTGTTACCAAAAGCAGTATTGTGTGTCTTTACCTTTGTTCACCTTGTATCCTAACAGCATTTTATGTCTGGGATCTCACACTTGAGGTCCTTGGTGGAAGGAAAGCCCTCGTTATTGATGCTCCTAACTTGAAGTGTTTCACTGCTGCTCAGCCCAAGTAAAGCAGGGCAGTTTGGGTACATTTTTGGAGCTGAAAGCTGTTGGATTTCAGTTGGCCAGGCCGTGAGGTTGTGCAGTGGAATAAATGTCAAACATTAAACCTAAAGAATTTCCTAGCAGTTTGCAAAGTTTGGTGTGAGTAAATGATTTGCTGCTTGATTTGTTCAGCTGAGCACACGTGGATCTGTTGTTGGAAGGGAGAAAGCTGTATTCAATTCAGGTTTCTCATCTCTAACGAATTCAGATTTGAATCCAAAAGGCAGTGATGGATTCGTGGAGAGCAGAGCTTCCCAAAATACTGAGTTTTCTTCTTTGTTTTTGGCCCTGCCTTCATTTGTCTCAGATTTCAGAGCTCTTGAGGTTGACACTTGTTGTCTTCAGCATCTATGGATTTAAAAATTGCATTTCTTTGCTGCAGGTTAGAAGTGTTAGCATGAAGGAATGTGGAAGGCCAGCTGAAATACAGGAGAGCTGCCACAAGAATAAGAGCTCACTGGTCTTTTAGATTGGTTCACTGGAAGCCACACCACATTGCTTGAATCCCTTTGCAATGAAGAAATCGTTCTCTCCATCACATCACGCCCTCGGATTCCACAGAGCAGCTTTCTGTGGTTAGGAGTCCACTTTCCTGTGCTGTTTGATAACTGCTCTGCTTTTTATTCTTGCTTAGGGAAAAGCATGCAGGACGATGGATGCATTGGAATGACAGACAAAGTGTTGCTGTGTGACCCCAGCATGGCTGATAAATCAAAATGCTGTTCCTTGCCCTTGGTAAAATGCACCACATCGATTTTTCCATGGCGTTCCTCATCCATTTGCTGTTGCTCCAGCTGCTCTGGCTGGCACACCTGGTGTTGGCACAGAGTTCTGCAGTGATGTGAATGAACACCTGCTAACGCTGCTCCACTCTTTGCAGACACTTGGGAAAGGCTGCAGCTGAAAGGAGCAGCGCTGACAAATGGTCCCCAAACTCCATTGCCGAGCTGCTGCTTCCAACAGCGCTTCTGATTGCTGAGATGATTGGTTTCAACACCAGCACTCGGTGCTAAAACTGGTGGTTCTCAGTGAGAAATTGCTGCTTGGTGAGTCCTCTCCCTCCTCTCAAACTTCATGCTTTCAAATTGTCCAATGCAAGGCGATGAGAAGTCATGGAACACTAAAATAAGGAGCAAGCTAAGCTGATTAGTCCCCATTTCCCCTATAATGTCCCTTAAGGTGGTCTTGCAGGACGTGTGTGTGTGGTTTAAGTGAGATGTGAAAACCAATTGCTGAACTTTAAATCAAAACTGTGATTACCAGATTTTATTTTTGTATGATTTAGAGAAAGCCAGAAGACCTTCAGCGTTGGCTTTATACAGATTTTAATTGATTTGCGTCGAGTTTGTTGGGTTTTTATAAAGCTAAAAGTTCTATTTCTGTACATAATGAAACTATTCAGAACTAATCTGTAAATTGTAATAAAGATATTTGCAGGATAAAGGCTGCGTTGTTCTGCTTTTTGGGGGGCAGGGGGTGCCATGTATGTGATTGCTTTCTTCTCCTTTCTGTGCTGGGAGAAATGTGAGGTGTCCTTCTGGCAGTGGGAATGCCAAACAGCTGAGCTCTTTAATTACAGCCACATCACCCCTATGTTCTGCACTGTAAGCTCAGCCTTTAATTCAGCACATTCTTTCTTCTCCTTTATGCTGTAATGATGTATGAAAAGGAGAGCCTGGTGTTTGTCCCCGTACAGCACAAGCAGGTTTCACCCTGTGCTCCCAGCCCCTCTGGAACCTCCTCGTGCTGCATTTGTTTCTGTAGCAGCACGGAGCTGAACGAGGAGGAGCATCGGGAGCTGCCTGCAGTGCCATCCCACTCTGAAAGCAGAGAACAAACCTACGCCGTTCCTGTGAGCTGCAGCAGCTTTTTGAAGCCGTGCTCACCTGTTCTGCTGGCTCCAAAATCTGCCTTAAGAATGAGAGTTGTAATTTCTTTTGGTTCAGCTTAAAGAAATACAGCGAAGTGTTGCTAAATGGGAGCTGCTCCGTATCTGGCAGCACATCAAGGTGCCATCTGGAATGGAGAAATCCTGCTGTGGGGGTTTTTTGTTGTTGTTATTCTATCAGCACTGAAGGCTGCAGTTGGAGCTCAGCTGACGATCCATCCGTGTTGGAGTGGAATTGTTCTGTGCTGAATCTTCTCCAGGGGACTTCAGAACTTGTTTGTCAGCACACGGGGAGTAAATAAGCTGCTATTTTTGTAGTCACTGCTGGCTGCATCCCCCTAAAGTGCTGCTTGCAGGTGAATCCAGTTGCAGAGTAATCCCACAAAAAAAAGGAGTTTCTTCTGAAGCTGCCAGGCAGAAGAAGGCGATGGCAACTGCAGGAAGGATGAGAATCCCTGCAATTCCAGGGAGAGCCCAGTGCTCCTCTGCTGCATGGAGGTGATGGGCTGCACCTCAGCTGCAACCCCAAGGTCCCATTCTGTGCCAGGGAAGTGCTTTCTGAAAGCAGCCCATTGGTCTTGAAGGCGTGGAGTATCAGAGCCCATCAGCAGCAGGCACCCAGCTGCCCCGACTGCTAATGCTGCAGATAAGGCGGCTGGCAATAAAAGCACGTGCTGCCTTGTAACAGCTGTACAAGCACACTGTGTGTGTGCCCCTTTCATTGCCTGTTTTCAGTGCTTTGTTCGACAGCTGACATCTTCCATGTTCTTCTTTCAAGCAGTAGGCGCTGCTCCTAGCAAAACAAAAGCAAACAAATGCAAAAGCAAAGCCAAACAAAGCCAAACCGAACTCAGGACTGCACTGGGCTGCCTCCATCTTCCCACTGCTCCTCCCATGCAGCCCCGCTCTGGGAGCTTCAAACCTTCACCAGAGTGCTCCAAATGCTGCAAAGGCCATTTTCTCAGCATCCTCTGGAGGATCAGAGCTCATAGAGGTGATTGGGATCAGCTACAGCCTCAGTCCAATGAAAAGGAGAAAACAGAGTTAGACCTGAGAGCAAAGGCTCAGAGTAGGAGCAAGGCACAGAGTGTGGCTGCACAGCACAGCCTGCAGCAAGGCCAGGAGCTGCTGGGGAGGCAGAGGGAAAGCAGAGCCCTTCTGCACCTGGTGTTCAATGGAGAAGCAGCCCGAGGTGGCCCTGATTGTTACGGGACTCAGGTGGCAGCTGCTGGGTGCTCAACAGCAGTAGGGGCTGAGTGTTGTATGTGGACTTCATCCTTCCATCTCTCCATCCAACCTTCCATTCATCCCTCCTTTTATCTCTGCATCCATCCCTCCATCCATTCATCCCTCCATCCATCCATCCCTTCATCCATCCATCCCTCCCTCCCTCCGTCCCTCCATCCATCCAACCAACCAACCAGGTCTGGCTGGAGGGGGGCACAAGCAAGGCACGCACCCTGGGGAAAGAGCTGGAGAGATCCAGATGGCGATAGGGTGCTGCCCCCTCTGCACCCACACCTTATTTTCTAAATCAAGAAAAGCAAAAAAAAAAAAAACATTAAAAAACGTGAACGGGAGAGTAGATAGCAGCCGGAAGGAACGGAGAGGGGAAGAGATACGGAGAGCAGCCGTTCGTTCCCCGGGAGGTGGTGCCAGAGCCGCGCTGCTGCTGCTGCTGAGCCACGGGCGGTGCGATGCCCTCGGGATGCTCCCGTGCTCGCCATCCCTGCTAAAGGGTGCAGAGAGGGGTTGGGAACCTCGCTGGGATCAGCTCTGGAAGCACAGAGCGTAAGAGTTGTTCTAAAGAAGGCCTCGGTGTGTGCCTGCCTGCCCCTAACCTGTGCGGGAATGAACGGGGAGTTTTAAAGGGATTGGAAACAATAAGAAAAGAAAAAGCCCTTGCTGGGATTTCCCCTTCGAATTTCCATTGGCTTAAGCTATAGAGAAATGGGGGGAGGGCTGAAAAAAAATCTCTTGTGGAAAGCAATAAAAGCTGATTTATTTACCTGGCAGAACAGAGCTCAGCATTCTTGGCTGGAGGTCCAGCACAGCCCTCCAACAGCTCTGCCTCCCTTACCCCAGCCTAAAATTGCTTCTGCTGTTGGCGCCTGATTCCCTGCAGCAGCTCTGATCAGCTGAACCCCATCACTGCCACAGGTAACCTCAAAATGAATGAGGGAACCTCAGTGACACCCACAGTCAGGGAAAGGCGTCCCTCCCCAGGGGCTGGAGAGAGGGTAGGAAATCTTTTAGGATCATCTGAGCTTATCTCACGCAGACTCTGATCCCACACACCCCTGGGGTGGTCGTAGGGGTGATGCTGCAATCATCAGAGAGGTTTGGCCCTGGGCTAAAAGCCAAGAGCTGCTCACAGTGAGCTGTCAGCGCAATGGCTGCGTGCAACCCTTTGGAATCCCTCCTGCTTGGAAGGTTTCGTTGTCACATCTGTAAAAATCTAAAATGTAAAAAACGTTTAAAAGGAAGAAACAACCCAGCAGACACTGACTTTGCAAACTCCTGGTCCTGATTGCCGAGATGAGGACATCTCTGGTTACTTCTGGCTGCTCTGTGCCCGGAGCATTGGATGCTTTTGGTTCAGGTCACTAAAGTGTTTGTGCTGAGCGCTGATTCAGGCTGAGCTGTGACTCAGATTGAAGGTGGATCTGAGTAAACGAAACTGCGGTGAGCAGAGCTGGGCCGGGCAGGCAGGAAGGGAGTTGTGCCTTTGGGGTGACCTCGTTGTCCCCAGTGCCTCCCAGAGAGCTGACATTGTGATGGAGCAGCACCACACCGAGCTGCTGGGGTCTGGGCAAGGAGAACACGAAGGGCAGGGATTTCCCAGCTGTGTTTTGGCTGCTGTGGGGACCCACCTTCCCAAAGCTGGGATGCATCATGGCACCAAACCTCGGGGTGTGCGGGTTTGTGGCAGAGCTGTGATGTTGGATGGGAACATTAGAAGGGCAGGAGCGCTTGTGTGATGCAGACAAGAGGCCCAATCTTGCACCAAGCCTATGTGCAACGTATGATGCTTTGCACCCCAGCACTTCTCCCACGAAGCAGAGCCTTCCCAGCAAAGCAGTGCTGGAGCTGTGGCATCGTCCCCTGCTGCACTGCCATCCCTTCTCTCTCCCGATGCTTTTGCACACAGTTCATCCAAGAGCTGTAGGAAGAACCTTTGGATGAACAGATGCCCCGCATCCCATCAGAGAACCACTCTGATGTGAGCATTGCTCAGCAGAACAACCCCTTCGTCCTGCTTTGGGACCAGCTCCTGCATTCACCTCTCTCCTCCCCTCACCCCAGACCAGCTCATTTCCCTGTGCCATGAGAAACTCCCCAAAGGCACCACAGAGACACGAGGGCTCACAGTCACCCAGCCCGGCTGCCTCCCAGACCCCACCTTTCCCCTTGAAAGACATTTAATTGATGGCTAAGAGCGAGCAGAGAGAAAATACCCATCGGGCAGCACCGAGAGCACAGCAGATAGTCATCAGGGTGCCCTACATACTGCCTCTGCTTGGCTGCGAGATCAGACGGAGAGAAGAATTTGACATTGTTTAAAACGAGCAGGAGAGGGAAGGAACAACTCCATCATTACTCAGCCCGAGTTAATTGACAGTAATTACACCGAGTAGGCAGTGGAGGAAGCGGCGATGGGCTTAGCCCTGCAGAGTCACTCGGAGCCGTGCCCTCTGAACCCTGCAGCCCGGCTCTCAGAGGGTTAAGTTGATGGGTTTGGTTTTTCCTTTTCCTTTTTTTTTTTTTTCCCTCCCTCCTGGGTTATTTGCAGCAGCAAACACAACCCGGGTGGAAGGTCTGAGCTAAGCAAGTGTTTGCTAGGGGTGGGGGCAGGAATTGTTCTGCATTTCCCAAGCGGTGCGAAGAGCACAGGACCGGGCTGCTGGGTGCTGTGCCCATGGCAGATGACATCGACTGGCTGGACCTGCCGGGCAGGTGGACCTACGGTGTCTGCGGGGACGGCCGCATCTTCTTCATCAAGTAGGGTCCCACCGCAGGGCCAGGGAGGGGATGGGGCATGGGGTCTTGGAGGAGTCTGGCTTCTGGCTCGGTGCGTGGCTGGGGGGGCTGCAGGGGATGAGGGCTCAGCCTGGGGCCCCCATCCCTGAGCAAGGGTTCCCACCTGCTGCTTTCCTATTGCATGTGATCCGCTCTCCTTGCTCCCCGTTTCTCCCCTCTTGGGGTTTTATCCCAGATGCTACTTTTCTTTTCCCGAAAATCTGCTCCTTCCCTTTCCTTTGGCTTCCAAAGTTATCCCTATCACCAAAGAGTGTGCAGGGATGCCCGGAGCACTCACTGCCTGCTCCTTATCTTTCACAGCGACGAGACCAAGTCCACGAGCTGGGTGCATCCCAGCACAGGTTACACCATCCAGAGCGGGCATTTCTCCTGCACCGGTAAGGAAAGGAGCCCTGCTCTGCAAGTGTGCTCCTCTGGGACAGCAGGAGGTGTGCGATGAAATGCTCCAGAAATGCATTAGAGATGCTGAGAAGCTGCTTTACAGCTCGAGTGTTTGAGGAGCTTTGAATGATGTACGAAGAAGTGTTGCTGCGTCCTTTGGGGAATGCACGAGCCTTCGTAACCTGGGGGGTGGGTTTGTAGCCAGAGGAGTTTGACTGGTGTGATGAGGAGGGGGCCAAGCTTGTCCCTCTGGTACAATGCCCAAAAGCAGGAACAGGGAAGGATGACCCCCACTTCTGCTGTGTGCTTCCAGGGCTGCCCCGAGGCTGGGAGGTGGACACCACGCTGCATGGGGGCTTCTACTTCATCAAGTAAGTGATGAGGGTTGGGGGGAACAGCTCTGCCTGCTGCTCTGGTGCAGTTTACAGCCACAACCGATGCTGCACCCTCTGCCTGATTCTTCCCAGGGCACTGTTATGGGGTTTGCCCCTATCCTTTGGGGGTGTTGGTGCTGCTGGTCTTGCCTTGCACCCTAAAAAATGCTTTCTCATGTGGTTCAACCCATGTGCAGTGCCAGGCAGTGTGGTCTGGGAGGCTTTTGAATAGATCACCTGCTGGTGAATGGGGCTGGAGTTCATGCTGAGTGCCAAAACATGAGACGGAAGGTGGGCAGGGGGTTCCTGTGGGTCATCTGTGCTGCTGCACATGCAGTTGTGACAGTGCTGTGGATACCAGCAGCCAAATGACAGCACAGCTCTGGCTGGCGCAAGTCCTTGCTTTCCTGACCCTGGTGAGGACATGGGCAGTGCCTGCACTCCTGCATTCCTGCACATGAAGGTTTCCTCCCTGCACAGCTTCCTTTGTGCTCCCCTCACCACAAAAGCCACCGAGGGCACCCAGCAGAGGCAGCAGCAGGACCTGCTCCGTGCTGCAGGCAGCTCCTGCACCAACTTCCCATTGCAGATGCAAAAATTGCAGATCCCTGGGGCACGTGGGCAGCCCTCAGCCCCCTGCCCCACATCTGGCCCTTGTGGAAGGGTCCCTGGAGCCACTCTGACCCTGCATGGGGAGTTTGGTTCCAGGCTGGTGCACTCACTGGGGACAAGAGCAATGGGATCGTAGCTCCATTGGGATACAGGTGACGGTGCTGCCTGCATGCACTGAGGCTGTCTCGCCTCCTGGAGCTTCATGCAGAGCTCCAGGTGAGGTGAGGGCATCACGGATGGGATCTCTGAGCCTTATCTGCCTCACTCAGAAGCTTCGCCGTGTGCTCAGCCCACGCTGAAGCCTCCGGGAGCAAAGATCCCGAGGCGAGCAAAGGGCTGCAGTGAATCACTGTGATTATTGGGCTGATCTGCTGAGCAGAGATGGCTGTCCTTGAATCAGCCCAGCTTTGTGTGGAGCAGCACAACACTGCTGGGAGCAGGGCTGGATGGGTGAGAGCTGCACAGGTGAGCCTCCTTTTCAAGTTTGAGTGCCTGCAACGCTGCTCCACACCAGGGACTTTCCTCCCACTTCCAACCTCTACTGTTGTGTGCAAAGTGTGCCAGTTCCCCATGCACCACAGCAGCTGGGCAAGCCTCAGTGGAGCAGGGAGAGTGTCGTGGCTGTGGCTGGGGGGCTGCCACCAGAGCTGCTCCCCCCTCCAGGCTGCATTTTACAGGAGCACCCATGAGGTGGCACTGGGGATGGCACAGCAATGCACGCTCTGCACATTGCTGCACGTGAGCCATTGGTTGCAGGGATGGGGCTCCTTGCTGAGGAGCAATGCTGGATACCATCCCCATCTGCACCAGTCTGTAGGGGTGGGGAAGGAGACAGCATCCAGCCCCTTCCCTGCTGAGTGCAGCTACAAAGGGCCCTTTGCTGCCCCACTCCTGCCTCCGGCTGGCTGCCCGGTTGGTGCCAGCAGAAGAAAAGGCAGCGCTGTGTCTGCGCCTTGGGGCTGAGACGTGATTGGGACCGACGTGACAGCACCGCGTGGCTTTTGTCCCTTTGTAAGGGGGGTAGGGAACAACCGGCCCCCAGCCTGGATGGAGTTGCTGCACCCTTCCTGCTGGGGCTCAGGGGCCAGTGACGCTGGGGGTCCCCTTAAGAGCCCCCACTGCCCACGTCTGTGGGCTGTTCCACAGTTCTCAAGTCTCCTCTGGGTGACAGCAGGGGGGGCAGAATCCCACAGTGCTGCCTGTAGGGTGAAGGGGTGCTTGGGGGCAGCAACTGGGAGAAGGGTCCCTGTGCAGCGCAGGGAGGGAGGGAGGGGAAGGAGGATCTCACCCATGGCTGCAGGGGAAGGAGGGGGAAATGCAGACTGCAAAGCCTTCAGTGAAAGCCACCCCCCTGCAGCCCCTAATACCTTGAGGCTATGGGAGTGATTATAGGATCAAGGGAAGCCGTGGTGTTTTCCCTCCTGGAGAATCCCATCCCTCCCCATGCCAGCACACATGTGCTAAGCATGGAGAATCCCTGTGCAGTGTGGGGTCTGGGCTGGACATAGACAGGGTCCCTGGTGGCTGTGGCTGGCAGAAGTAGGGCAGTGCCATAGATTGGGACACGGTGCCATCGCTGTAGGGCTGGAATTTGCAGATCTGCAGCTCAGGAATTGCTGTGCTGCCAGGCGCTGGGGGTGGGTGCTGAGCAGGGCTGGGGGAGGATCTCTGTGCTCCAACCAGTGCTTGGCAAACTGTCCTGCTGCCCGGCCTCTGGGCACCTTCTCCCTGCAGGCTGCTCTCCCTGGGTTGCAGAGCCTGGAGGTGCTTCCTGAAGCCCCCCCCCCCCCCCATATTCGGGGGGGTTAACAGACGTGTTCCCCCCAGCCCTGGGAGATGTGGACTGCAGGAGAATGAATGTCCCAGCTATTTTCCAACGCTGGGATGTGGGGTTAGGGCTCGTGGTCATGGCTGTCCCCCAGCAATGCGATGCCGGGGGTGTGTGGTCACCCTCCTATACTGAGAAACAGAGGGGCTGCTCCCCCCTCCTCCTCCCCCCGTGCTGCAGAGCGGCAGCACGATGCGTTCGACCCCCCCGAGGATGCAGAGATCCGGGGGGCACACAGCGCGGTCCCCCCTTCCCCCAGTGACGCAGAGAGCTCCCCTGCCGGGCAGGGGGGGGGGAGGGGGGGCCCCCTGTGGGGGGGGGGGGGGGGGTGGGGGGGCCCCCCCCCCCCCCCTCCGCTCGGTGCCAGCCCGGCATCACGTGCCGCTCACGGTCCCCGAGCATGCCCAGCTCCCGCTCCGGCTCCCGCTCCGGCTCGGGCTCGGGCTGCGGCTCCGGCTCGGGCTGAGGCTGCCCCGGGAGGATGCTGAGCTCCTGAGTAACGGGGGGGGCCCGACCGCTGCCCGCCCTGCACGGTGAGTGCCCCTCAGGGCTGCCAACCCCCCCCCCCCCTCCTTCCTTCTCCCTCCTCCTCCTCCTCCTCTTCCTCCTCGGGTTTGCGGTGGGGGGTCGTGAAGCGGCGGAGCATCTCCAGATCGGGACGTGCGCTATGGGGCCGGCGGGGGGAGTCCTTCCTTGGGGTATCTGTGCTCCAGAGGGGGGGCCCAGCACTCCTGGGCTGCTCTGAATGTGCCCCGTGGTGCTGCAGAGGTGGCACCTTCTGACGGTCCCTGGGGAAACCCTTTCTGCAGTGACGTCGGTGAGACGTGGGGACCCCCCCCCCAGCTGTCCCCGCGGTGTGTTTGTGTGCTGAGTCCTCCCTTGTGTCCCCAACCCCACCGCTGTAGGATCTGTGCTTCGGGGGGTGTGGGGGGGGCTGGTCTCTGCATCCCTAAGGCCCCATGCTGATGGCTGGGGGGGCTCAGATCGTCGGGTTCCCCCCAGATATACATGCATTGGGCTTGGTTTCATGGCTTTGGCAGGATGGGCTGCAAGCAATGCAGCCCGGGATGTTGTCTGGCACTTCCCTGGGCTCCATCTCACTGCCCACTTGTTAGCAGCACTGAGCCCCCCCCATGGCGGTGTGTCAGCAGTGAGGTGCTGTGCTTTCTCACCCCCCCCCCTGCCGGAGCACTGAGGTGTCTGGCAGAGCTGGAGATGGTCCTGAGCAGTCAATGGCAGCTTTGTGACGCTGCTGCTAAATCTGAAGGCACACGCTCTGCTCCGTCATATGATGGTGCATGCTAAATTAAACACGGGTCTGTGAATCCCATGTGGAAGGGCTGGGACTGATCACCCCATGGCAATGGGGAGGGGGCACGTGGCCATCCCTGGGTGTACAGAGAAGTGGGCAGCTCTGCTGGAGGCCGTGCACTGAGGAGACCAGGATGGCATTTGCTGGGGATGATGTTCCTCCAGGCAGACGAGGCTGTTGGTAGGCAGTGCATGCTGCTCTGCAGCTGAGAATTAGCAGCATCCGTCGGTTTCTCCCACTTCTACATGCTGAAGGTTTGCAGCCCGCTGTGCATCGCATTGCATCCTGCTGTGCATCCCATTGCACATCCCATTGCATCCCACCGTGCATCGCAGGGCAGAACCTGGGCATTCTGCTCTCCAGGAGGAATTGCTCCTGGCCTGCTCCGATCCGTGCTTCTTGACCCCTTTACTCTGCTGGGGAAGAACTGGTGAAAGGTTGTGATGGAGCAGACAAGCAGCTCTCTTCATGGCTTTGGGCAGCCAGACCAGTGCCAGCCTCACTGGGAGCCGTGTTTTCCTGCTGAGTTCCCATAGAAACCGGCAGGAGCAGCAGCAGGGCTCGCAGGACTGAGGAGAGGAGGGACAGGCATGGATGGAAGGGCGAGCTGCACGCCTGGCACTGCAGGAGGAAGCTGCTGTGCCTGCTGCACCTCCCCGGCTGCTCCCTGCTTG
Organism: Centrocercus urophasianus; assembly: GCF_019232065.1. Taxonomy (NCBI): domain Eukaryota; kingdom Metazoa; phylum Chordata; class Aves; order Galliformes; family Phasianidae; genus Centrocercus; species Centrocercus urophasianus. Next base: position 3,604,829 of record NW_024885000.1, read on the forward strand.
CAGGAAGATGCATCAGCATCACCCGATCTGCAATGCTTTTATGTGCATGTGTGCATGTGTGCATGTGCCTGTGCACGCGTGTGTCCATGTGTGGATGTGCATTTGCACCCATGCACGCTGCTGCCTGCTGGCCCTGTGCTCTGCTGCTCTGCAGCCAGGCCTGGCATTGCCTGAATGCTGCAAACATCACCCAGATGGGCAGCCAGGGCTTAATCCCCCGCCAGGCTGCCGAGCTCAGCTTAACCCCTTGCAGCCAGGCTGGGGCTCGGGGTTCTTTTCTTCTCCATCTGTATCCCCAGGAATCAGCTGGGCTGGGATTTCTCCTGCCTGTCGTTGCTAGCTGGAGAGGAAAGCACTGCCTCTCCGCCTGCCGTCCTCCCTTTCTCTTCTCTCTCTTCTCTCTCAGGCATTTGTAGTAGCATCCCCCCTTCTGTTTTCCGTAGCTTGAAACACGATAATCCACAGCAGGCAGAAAGAGTGCAGCAAGGAATGCGCCGTCTCCTCTTTAGCCTCGTTTTCCCCCAGGATCTGCCAGCTCCGTGGCTGCAGGGGGGCACCCAGCTGTGCAGTGCTGCCCCATCCCAGTGGTACTTAGGGGTGTTCTGTGCTCCCCCAGCCCCAGATCTTTGTGGTGGGGGCAGCGGGATGAATTGTGCTGCTGTCGCATTGGCTGTGCTGGGACTCAGGTTGTGCAGAAAGGCTGTTGTTGGTTTGGGTTTTTTTGTGTGTGTGTTTGTGTGTTGTTTGTTTTTTCTTCCTGGATTTTTGGTGCAGTTTTGCTTTTGGTTCAGTTTTCACTCCGTGCAAAGCAGTGAAAGCAGCAGCTGGGTGAGGTGGCAGGGAATCAGGTTGGGTGATGGCAGCGGCCGGTGGTGGCCTTAATCTGTGAATTTACCAAAGCTCTTTAATAAAGATTCAAAGTCACCAACTTCTCAATTAAGGGATGAGACAGCGCTTGATCCACGTTTCTGGGTCAGCCGGAGAAAGGCCGTGTCAGCCCCGGCTGATGGCTTCCCTTTGATGTTTCTGAAGGAGACATCCTTTGCATAAGGACCGTGCTGTGATGCAGCAGCAGGGCTGAGCTGCTCCCTCACCCCCCGGAGCCCCGAGGAAAGCCTCTCCCATCCCCTGTGTGCGCTGCGGGGACACGGCCGGGCCAGTGCCACCACGCCGGGGGTGACACCGCTCTGCTCTGGGGCTGGGTGGGCTGCGTCCTGCCGGAGCCCCCAGCGACTCCAGGGTGCTCATAACCCTCTGTTTACTCAAACAGCAGCCGCTTGCATGGGTGTTAATTGCAGAAGCTGGCAAAGCACTAATTAGGGGATAATGAGACGGCTTTTGTGTGCGCCTGGCGTCCCGTCGACAGACAAACGCCCTGCTCTAAACACGCTGCTCCGTGTCCGTGCTGCCTGCTTGGGTGATCCTTACGGGTCGGGATATTCTATGAGTTTATGGCGATTCCCCGCTCCGTGTTACGATCCCCACTCAGGGTCCTGCCGGCTCGCCTCCCCCCCCCACCACGCACAGCACTTTGGGCGCTGCTCCCCATCTGCCCCCATTGCTCCATCCCAGCATAGCAGTGCAGCTCCTGGTTTCCTTCCACACCTCCCATATCACCGGCTCCCAGTGAAGCCGTGCGATGCCCTTCTGTTCAACGTTCCCCTCGTTACAGCTGAGCAGCTCGGGTGCAGCTGTGCTGCCCTGAGCCCCAGTGCTGGTAATTAAACGGCAGCCAGAGCCTTCGCAGTGCAGCCCTTTGTTCTCAGCAGGGCTCAGGCTGTCCCCATCCCCCGGTGGTAAGGGGCACGGGACCGGAGCTGGGAGCATTGGCAGAGCAGAGCAGAGTAGAGCAGAGCATCCCCTGCAGCCCACATCCTCGTGCCGTGCACAGCTCCGTCACCCATCTCCCGCCGAGCAGCAGAGGCTGCTGTTCCTCTCCTGCTGCCTGCAGTTGCTGGGGACTCACAGCAGCGCTCTTCTCCTCGCCTCCCTTACGTAAGCAGCGGCGGCTGCTCCGACAGCTCAGCACCGCCGGGGCCTGGAGCCTCGCAGCTCAGGTAAGAGTCGCCCCTGCAACGTGTCTGGAATAGGTAGAGGTGCTGCTGCCGTGCTCAGCCTTGGGGTCTCACATTGGGGGTGAGCTGGGAGGAATGCGCCGTGTTTGGATCCGTCTCCATCCAGGCTGGCAGCTGGAGGAACAGCCAGGACCAGTCTGGCAGCACCGGGAGCACTGAGCTCCCCATCCAGCTCGGCCGGTTCTTACCCAGCCCCGCTCTCCCCATTCCCGGGGCACCGTTTGGGAGATGCAGTGGGCGCCGTGCTCAGCACCTTCCTGGGTTCTGTGCCCCTAGGGGACGGCGCTCGGCGCCGGGTGAGGATGGGGCGTGTGCACCCATGGCACTGTGCCCCACACACAGCCGTGCTGGGGCTCAGCATCCCAAGAGCCAAACATCCACGTAGTTCTGTGTTGCACCCGTGCTCCAGGCTGGGCATCTGAAAGCCTTTGGGGGACTCTTTGTGATGGGTGCTGTGCTCTCGTGCAGTGCTGTGATCTGGCAGGTGAGGGCTAATTGTGGCTTCAAATGAGCTGCTGCAAAGGGCTCAGCTGGCGCAGGTGGTGTGGGTGAGGGTGAGCCTGGCTGCTGCTCTGCACGGCTGCTCACACCGCTGTGTTCCAGAGGCTCATCCTGACCTCTCCATTTGGGATCACGGGAGGTGGAACCCCTGGGTTGCTCAGGGATTCCCTTCCTTTAAATCCACGGGTGATTTGGAGGTTTGGGTGCAGGATGGGGTCGGGCAGTGAGACAACACCCATCCCCATAGAGGACCCTTGGAAGCACTAATTCTGCAGGGTTGGGGGGCCAAGTTCTGTTGGGTTCAGAGGGAGGGGATGTGGCTGCCTGTGTGGTGACCCAACCCCCCCTGACCCCACAGGTCAGGGCTCAGCTCTGACCCTGCAGCTCTGCCCCTGCTGCTCTTCGGGGCATGGTGGATCCCCAGAGCCATCTGCTCAATGTGCCGAAACTGATTTTCAAGCCTTTATTCTTCCGGAGAATTTGAAAATGAGTTGGAACCCTCAGGGTCAGGGAAGCAAATCGGGAGATGGAAATCTGTGAGTTTCGCGTGTGGCTGATTGCTTTAATTGCAGAGTGCTGGGCAGTTGGGCAGGCAGTGCTGGAGCAGAGCTCCGAACCGCAGTGCTCCTTTGCGACGCATCCTCCATGTGAGCGTGGGATTTCTTTTCCTCCTTTTCTTTTCTTTTTTTCTTAAGTGCATATTTTGTGAATGTGCAAACGCAGTGACCTTTGGCAGGGGCCGCCTGCAGCTCCGTTGCTGCCTGCCGGCTGCTCTCCTGCCTGTCAGGGAGATGAGGGATTCGAGAGCTACGTGCGAACTCCACAGCCCCTGGGCTCCAACTCTCAGCTGCAATCGTGGTGATGAGTTCCCGGAGGGGAGCGCAGAGCTCCTCATCTCTGCCTGTGTGCTACGAGATGCAGGGCCCTTCAGCAGCCGTCAGCGCTGCCTCTTCGTGCCCTGTCCCTCATCTCCTCCCTGCCAGCTGTGAGCTGCTCTTGGAGTGACCTTGTCCTTGCTGCCATCATCACAGGAGGAGCGGGTGCTGGTGCATCCGTTGGGGTGAGCAACCAGGAATGGGGCCAGCGGGTCCAACTCCTGCCTGGCACAACCAGCTCCTTGTGCTGCCCCATCTCCCAGTGTCCTCAGGCACGAGATAGGGCCATGACCTCCCATGGGCTGCAGACAGATCTGTGTGAGCCCACTGGAGATAAGGGCTGTGCCGGCGGGGAGCCAGCAGGAATGTGATTTTATGTGGTTAAAGTTCACCTGCTCTTAGGGGCCGTCCCCACTGATGGAGGGTTTGGGGTGGATGAGGCCGGTGCAGACCTTCCTGTGTCTGTCCCCGGTTTGAAGCCTTGGGATGGGGATTTTGGGGGCTCCTGGGGTCGCTCGTGAGGATGCAGCGTCCTATTGAGGTTGGGGATGTGATGCAAACGAAGCTCCCGTGCAAAAGCTGAGATCTCTGAGGATGGTGTGAATGCAGAGAGAGGGGACAGCTGCTGTGCTGGTGCACAAGTGGGGAAACTGAGGCACATATCCTCGGTGGGGATCCAGGAGTCCTCTCTCTGCTGTCTTTTGCCCTGAGGTTTCCTGGGGTGTGTGTGTGTGCGTGTGCACACGCGTGCAGAATCCTGGCATCCAGCAGTCCCATTTCCTGATCGGGGTTTGGGTGTTACCATAGGATAATTATACTGTAATTACTCTCTAATGAGGTAGCAATCCTGCGGTGGGGCTGCAATTAGGGCTTCCCCCCATCGGGTTGTGCCCTGAGCCCTGGCCTCATCCACAGGGTCCCTGCAGGTGGGTGCCCCTCACCCCTGGCCTGGGACAGGGAAATCTGGCCTGGGATGTGCTGCAGGAGGACTTTCCTCTACGCCCATCCCCCTCTCCCAACCAGCAGCACTGGGAACACTGGAGGGGGCTGGGGGCTGGGGTCTGTCTGTGTGTTCCCACAGTGCTGGCGCACGGCCCTGGCACCGACCTGCACTGCTTTTCACTCCCTCCTGGCACCGGTTCCCCTGCCTCCAATGCCCTGTGGGGATTTCCTCCAACTCTCCTTCTCTTGCCCTGCTGGCACAGCTGCTTCACTCCTGCTTAAGGCATCCCATCCCCCCTCCATCCCCAAACCCCCTCGGTGCCAACAGACATCAGCTCAGGATCCATCCTGCAGGATCACTGTGGCCAAGTGAACAGTGTGCTTGGTCCCTGAGGCTCAGGCTGACCCCGGCCGAGCACTGTGCCTTCTCCCTTCCTCCCATGCTGCAGGGCTGTTCCCTTCAGTCCCTTCCTAAATCTGGGTGCTGCTCAGAGCCAGGGATAGCGGAGCTCCAGCATCCGCTGCTGGTATTTATAGCCTGGCATGATGCTCGGAAGCAGGCATGGAGGGGGGGTTGTTTTGGTGTTATTTCTTCCCAAATCCTCCTATTTTCAAGGCCAGGCTGATTCTGCTAGAGATAAAGGCAGGCAGTGGGGCTGCCCTATGTCACCCCATGAGAGATGCTCTTACCTGGGGGACCTCAGATGGGATTTTCTCATCAAGGAGGAGAAGCAGCCAAGATGGGGTCAGGTGAAGTCCGTGTGCCCTGTGCTCACCCTTTCGGTTTGTTTTCCCAGGCAGCATCTCTCCTTTCAGCTCAGCTGAGCAGCAATGATTAGCAATTCCTGCTTTCATTGCAAACCCAATGCGTGCTGCATGCCTTCCCCACCCTCCCCCACCACTACCATTCCCTGCTGGGGGGACCTGCTCCACATCTTCCGATGCAAACTGTTTGTTTCAGTGTTACCTTTTATTATTTGGGTCTTTCTCCTCCTCATCCCAGAATCAAATAGATTCTCTAATTTAGAAACGATGAGCAGCAGTCGAAGTGGGAACGTAATGAATCTTTTAAAGCTCATTAGTGTGAGAGGTTGCCTTGCACTGCGGGGTGGCCAAGGGGTGCCCATGGTGGGGGGTCAGCGGGGGTCCTGTGGGACAGTGCATGCCATGGAGCGTGGGGTTCAGCCCCACATTTTTGGGATCGTGGGTCAGGACCTGAGACTGAAGGGGCCGAGATCAGCCCCGATGCTGGTGCAGCATTTGGGATGTGGATGCTGAGACCTTGCTTAGATCCCACAGCCTTGGGGGGACAGTGCAGTAGGGCAGCAGCCACCCCGTGCTGCAGAGTGGAGGGAGGGCTGCTGATAGTGAAGAGGCTGCTTGGAACCTTATGTTATCCCTCATGTGCTGGGCTTATCTGCAGGCATGCTGGTGCTGGAGATAAAGGGGACCTTGGGTTCAGGCTGGGGCTGGCGGGGAGCTGATGCTCCTTGTGCTGGCATTGGGTGGGCTGTGGAGATGCACGGACATTGGGGGTGCACCCTCTGTGGTTGAGGACTGGGGAGGAGTCCCCCCAAGGCATGGAGCAGCCCCTCCAGCTGTGCTCCCACCCTCAAGGGGGATTAGGGTTATGGGAATGGCGTGAAAGGCTCGACCCCCAGTTCTTCTTCTCCATAAGGAAAAGAAAAAAAAGAAGGAAAAATGCCTTTCAGACAGCTCAAAGTCCTTTGGGATGGTGACCATGGGGAGGAAATCCCTGCCCCAGGCTATCTCATCCCCACTGCACCCAGCTCAATCTCATTTCTCAAAGGCAAAGTTGCTCTTCTGAAGAAGCATCTTAAGATCTCAGGGTCAGTGTGCTGCTGTGTGGGGTTGGAGCAGCCGGGATGAAGTGGTCGTGGTGCTCTGCGTGCTGCCAGCACTTCCATGGGAGCAATGGGGATAGGAGACAGGTGGTGGCCCTGCCCTGGGAGGGACAGCAGAGGGTGCAGGGAGCCGTGCACGGAGCAGAGCTTGGCGTGTCTCCTTGCAATCAGGTGGAGCAATGGGAGAGGAGGAGGAGGAGGAGGAGGCAGGTGCTGGGCCTCGTGAACAGGCTGTGATTGTTTGTACCACAGCAGCGCCCACAGCTGCTTGTGCAAGCGGGGCAGGGAGTTGGCTCAGAGCTGTGCTGGGCTCATCACACCTGGGACAGAGGATCTTCAGGTGAATCTGGCCTCAGGAGCTGGAGGAGCGCGGGAGAACCCTTAGCTGTGCTCATGCTCTCTGCTCTCCCAGCGCAGTGGAGAAGGGTCCTCATGGATGCACCCGCAAAGAATCTCTCTGTGCCAAGGATCAGCAATCCTGGGGCTCCCATTTCCCAGTGGCAATGCCCCAGTGCTGTGTTCCCTGAGCAGGGGGCACAGCTCCTTCTCTCCCCGCAGGCGGCTGCAGGATGAAGCAAGCAGCCGAGCGTGCAGCCCGGCCCCGCCGATGGTATGTGGCCGCCCCGGTTCTGGGCTGCAGGTGAGCCTGGAGAATTGGGAAAAACAGGGCAGGGTTTTGTCTTCTTGAATGTTTCCTCCCACTGCAGGAAGTACAGCCACGGTGGCATAAGGAAATCCCACAGTAGCACTGGCACAGAGAAGCCCCACGGTGGCACTGGCATGCTCTGGTTGTTAGGAGATGGCGAGCAGAGGGGCTCTGCTGTGGGGATGGCAATAGGCCTAGGGGTGAAGCTTTTGGCACCACGGTGGTCATGACCCCATCATGGTTTGTGCATGCCTGTTGCTGCTGGGTGAGGGATGCAAATGTGCTCGTGAGCACAGGCATCTGCTTGGCTGACCCTGCGTGCTGCTGAACCCCTCCATCTGACGGTGTGAGGCTTCCATACTGCTGCTCTTAGCACCCACGTAGTACTCAGCCAGTGCCCACCACAGGGTCACAACACCTTTGCCATGAGACGCAGAGCTGGGAGGGACCAAAGCCCACCTCTGCAACATGCCATACCCAGCACCAGGCTGTGCTTGGAGTCCATACCAGCGTGCTTAAGTCCAGCACTGCTGACGGGGGTCTCCATGGCACAGCTGTGCCCTATAGAGTGCTGGCGTGGCTGTGAGCAGGCGGGAGTGGCGTGCAAGCTGGGGGTGTGCGTGTGTGCGAGCGCCTGTTTATATAGCAGGCAGCCAACCTGCACTCTCAGATTTCAGACCTTGCTTATCAGCCCCCGGCAGCGCTCACTTGGACGTGGTGGCTCTCGGCGGCTGTTACCCCTTCCCTGCAGCCGGCGGCAGCTCCCAGCAAGCAGGTCAGGCTGAGCCTGGGTCTGGGTGGTTGGTGGAGCTGAGGGTGGAGGGAGGGGTACTGGAAGAAAGGGTTTGGGATAGCGGAGGGGCAGCAGGAAGCTGGGCTTTGCTGGATGTTGGCTGCAGAGCTGCTCGTGCAGCGCTGAGGAGTCGGGTTGAAGCTGGCACCGGTGGGCACAGATAAGGTGAGGGTGTGCAGGGGCATGGAAAAGCTGAGGATCTGCAGGGATGTGGGCACGGATAGGGTGAGGATTTGCAGGAATACTTGTCCCCGTTTGCTGGTAAACACAGCATACAGCCGAGACTTTGTGCCCATGAGCACAGCATGGTGCCCCTGTGCACCCTGCCAGGGGTTAAACGTCCTGCAGGGAGCTCAGTGGCACCTGTGGGAGCACTGATAGCTGGCAGGGCTGGGAGCAGGGCAGGGGCAGCCCAGAGGGCTGAGCACACAGCTGGGCTTGCAGCAGGATGCGGGCTGGGGTCCTGCTGACTGTGTCCATGCTTTGTGCCATTGGCTGGCTTTGAAACCAGGGAGAGCCCCAACCCTTCTGGCTGGGGGGTAATACAGCAAGTTGCTTGGGATGCTGCTTCAAGCCACCTCTGCAGCTGGAAGCAGGACATGGCTGCATCCTTCTGGCGTCAGACACATCCCCCCCTGCAGTTCCCACAAGCTGGCAGGGCTGCCCCCAGCTCCTGCATCCCCTCCCTGGGGTGTGCATGGATGGGGTCACGATGCCCTGCACTGAACCCACGCTGCTTTTCCATGTCTGTGGCAGCAAATCTGTTGACAGGGCAGCGTTGGCATCTTATGTGTCAGAGTCTGTAACCAAGCCATCTCCACATCTCTTATCTCCTGCACCGCTGAGATAAGGCAGGAAGCACCCATGCGTGTGGTGCAGCTGCAGTTCTGGATGGACGTTCAGAGCTGGATGTCACATCTGCTGTCCCTGCGTGGTGCCTGCAGCATCCTGCTGAGCAAGGATGGCACGTGGAGAGGGAGAATAGGCCTGTGAGCCCAGTGCATGGCTGGCTTCCTTCCACTCAGTGGTCTCCTAAGGAGTTAAGTTTGATCACGCCTCCAGGTGCAATCCCTCGATTCCTGAGGACTTCCTAACATCCTGGTCCAGAAATTTCAGCCAAACGTAGCCGAGATCTGCAATCTTCATGCATGGTCCTACAGTTCTGAGTGGACAGCTGTGAGCGAGCAGAGCCATGGCGCTGCATGGATGATTGTGCTCTTCTGTACCTGCCCATGGAGCAGCAGAGAATCCAGCTCTCACACAAACCCATCCGGAGCTGCTGGGCTGCCCCAGAACCTGCTGAAGGCGAGCACCCACCTGGATCTGCCTGTCTCTGCCCTCCAGAAACTCACTGCCAGCCTCTGGCTCTTCCCAGCGCCGCCTTCCTGGAGCAAACCAGTTCTTTATAGAGGGCAATAACCAGCTTTGCTCATCTCAACTGGGACAAAGAGGAAGCCTGATGCAATTCCCCAGCCCCTGCTGCTGGGAGCCTCCTCCAGGGGATGCTGCAGGCAAGTGCAGTGGCAAAGGGATGCAACCAGGCTCCAGCACCAGCTCAGCAGCTCCCGCCCCACCTGCGTCCCTCCCCAGGCACAGCTGCAGGCACTGAGGTCCCATCAGGCTGTCACCCACTGCCCAGGGCTGAGAGCAGCACTGCAACCTCTGTGGGATGAGCACAGATTCAGGGCTGGGCTGCAGACAGAGCCTGAAGTGCTGCATCTCCCCGCCTCGCTTGGAGCTGGATTTATTTACTGGATACTGGGAGAGAAAGGGGAACTGGCAACAGGCTCGCTTGCAAATGGGATTTCTGGGAAGTGGAAAGCTGGCTTGCTTTCAGCCCGAACTGTCCTGATTTCCAATTGGAAACATCCCACGGTGACTAAACTTCATTCAGGGGAAGATCTCGTTGCGTGGAGCTGACGCTGCTCTGCACAGCGCGGCCGTGTGGAGGTGGTGACAGCAAAGGGCCATTTGGTGGCAGAGAGGCACTGCTCTGGGTTTGCACTGACCTGAGAAGCTCTGCTCCGTAGGGCTGCAAAGCCTTGCAGCTCTCTTTGCTTTTCCCACAGCAAATTTCTCGCTTTTCTCCTGGCAAATTCCTTGCTTTTTCCCCCTGCAGCTGTCCCTGGGACCTCACTGGGAGCGCTGCTGAGGACGTGGCCTCAGTGATTCACCACGAAGCCGTGCCCCAGCTCAGCCCTGCGACACGGGGCGTGATGGGCTGGAGGCAGCCATAAACCCAGGGCACGGCTGTCCCGTCACTGCTGAGCCTGTTCCAGTAGCAACTGGGCTCAATCCCGGGTATTTTAATGGCTTGTGGAGGAGGCTGATGGCTGGGTGTGCAGTGAGCCCAGCCCTGCAGGCTGCACCGTGTGGGTGCCACCTCTGGTTGCGTTGCTGCAGCGCTGATAGGAACCGGTCAGAGCTGTGCCAGGAGCTGCTTTGAGGGTGGTTGGGGGACAGCGAGGCAGCAGCTTTTGTCCCAGGTCCTTGTCCCATCCTGAGGGTCTGACAGAGCTGGGGAGCAGAGCCCCGCCGTGCATTGGTTTGTGGGCCTCTGGGATTTGCTCTGGGTGCTCTGAAACACTGATCTGTGTCTGCCTCAAGCCGTGCTCTGGATGCGCAGCCCCAGCGGTGCTGGTGTCCCCCACCTGCCTGTGGTGGCACTGCTGCTGTGCCCTTCTGAGCAGAGCCACTCCTGCGGTGAGCTCAACCAGCCCGGCCCATCCCTCTGCCTGGGCTCCATGTGTTTGGTTTGGTCTGAAATCTGTTTGCTTACAAACAAAGCTCAGGCTGTGGGGAACCTTTGGTTCCTGCTCTGTTTGTACGCAGAGGCTGCGGCGTGGACGCGTGCACAGGCAGGGCTGTGCTGGGGGCTGCTGGTGACAGGGCCAGGGCTTGCGGCACGTTGCTGTCACATTGGAGGTGGCACTCCTGGATACTGGGGAGCCCTTTTGGCTGCTCCTCCATTGCACACCCGTGCTATATTCACATGCTTCTCCCAGAGCTGCGTGCAGGGCTGTGGGTCCTTGCAGGGACCGAGAGCCTCATTCACCCCACGTAGATCAGGGCTGCTGCCTGCACCGTCCTTGGGAGCTGCCTGGCACCACGCACTTGCACAATCAAAGTGCATGTGCTCTTGCATCACAGCACAGTTGCAAGCTGTTCTGAGCCTACGAAGGCTCAGGATCAGATCTGGAAACAGTGAGTTTTCCCACCGCCACCGTCACACCCATGCAGAGGTACAGAAAGCACAGCGCTGCACTGGAAAGGCCCTTGGGATGGCAGTGGCTTTGCCAGAGTGAGACTGCACCAGCTCTGCTGCAGCATGGGGACTGTGAACTGCAGCACATGAGCCTCTTTGCAGAGATCCAAGCTAGCTGCTTGTTCCCACCCTTCCTCTCCACTGTAACAGGTGTGGGGCTGCACACCGCGCCGGCAATGCCAGGAATGTGCCGAATGCGTCGGGGCTTGACTGCAGGAGGTCTGGGCACAGAGCAGCCGATGAGTCACTTGGAGGGCTGGCAGCAGCCCATGAACCCGTGGACAAGTGAACCCAAAGTCCCCCCCAAACCCAAATCCATGCGAGAAGCAGCCGCCGTCCAACCCACAGCTGGCTGGATGCTCTGAGCCCGTGCTGTGCTGTGGTGGCGGCATTGGGGCTGAGGGTTTGGCATTGGGGGTGGAAGCAGAACGATGTTTTGCCCCCCAGCATCCCGAGTTGCTGCCCCGGGAATGGGAAATCCAAAGGCTGCACCCATATGCAAAGGGGCCGAGCCCTGCTGCAGGCAGATCTTATCGGCCGCCGCATCTGTGCTTATTTACAGCTCACTCCTGTCTGTGTGGGTTTTTTTGGCCGTTCGATGGTCTTCTATCTTGATTAAAACCATCCCCACAGCAGCCCTCTGCTTTCCAGCCTGCGCGGGGTGGTGCCGTGCAGATGTTTGTCCAAAGCTATTTATGAGCACTCGCAGCCTGGACGCCCCTGGGGTTGCAGGCAGGGCTGAGCTGCTGGAGAAGACAAAATCCACTGCGTGTCGGTGTCCGAAATCCCAATCTGCATCGGGCTGTGAGTACCTCTACCCCATGGCTGCAGCAATGGGACCGCGCTGAAGGAGGGGAGCATGGGCTGAGCGTGGATGTTTGCTCCATTGCTGCAGGAAAAGGGGAAGCACGGGGCTGGGGATGGAGATGCTTTCCTTACCCCGTGGGTCTGCTTTGGTGGCTGAGCTTTTTCTCATCCCCTCAGTGGCTGCAGGCACTGATGTGCTCTGGCATGGGATGGTGGGGGCCGGCGGCAACTGCAGCCCAAGGTTAATCATCAGCTGCCCCACAGGATGGCTAACAGCAGTAGGAAGGGAAGGAGATGTGTCCAGTCCCTGCAGCACTTGGGGGTATGGTCTGTGCCTGGGGAGCAGGGAGATGTCCCTGCCAAGGGATTAACCCTGTACTGACAGCACGCCTGGCTGCAGGTGGTGACTTTTGTTAGAGGGAACGTTCGCCCTTCCCAGACACATAGGGACGGTGCCAGCTGCGTGCTGCACCCCACAGCATCCCCCCCTCTGCTATTCTCCGCTGCTCATTGGGCTGCAGAGTCCAGCCTCACTGCACAGAGACAGGATGAGGCCTTCAGGGTCGGAGGCGTGGAGCAGCGTGGGATGCTCATAATGAGGACTTTGCAACCGCCACCAGGTGCAGCTGCTCAGTGCTGTAGGGACAGGCACGAATCCCCCAGGGTGCAGAGCCCCTCGGGAGCCCCTTTGCATTGGGAGAGGGTGGATGGGTGAGCCGCACCGCGGTGACGCGCGAGGGGCTTTGGGACACCGTAACCAACGCCGATGGAAGAATCCTACCGCTGCGGCGCGGTGCCGAGGGGGTTAAAGCAGCCGGGCTGCGGTGGCTGTTAATGATTGATACTGACCGCGGTCCCGAAGGGCTCTGCAGGAAATCATCCAGCGGCAGCTCACAGCCGCCGGCTTTGGCAAACGGTGCGGACGGAAGGGACGCGCGGTGGCGGCGGTGAGTGCGGTGCGGTGCGGTGCGGTGACACACGTGGGCCATTGTCTGCGGGCGGGGGGCCGCGGGGCGACGCGGATGCGGCCGCCGAAGTGTCGCTGCGGTGCCCGTCGCCGAAAGGATGCTGTCGCGATTATCGTGTGCGGTGGTTTAAGCAGGTGCTGAGGATTTAACCCGAAAGGATTTCCCCACGCTGCTGCCGTAATCCCCCACCCCTGACCTGAGTTGCCCGAGGAGAGCTCGGCTCTGGTTTGCTTTCTGCCTCGATTGCTTCAGACAGGTATTTCTGCTGCCGGAGGTGGTTTGGTAAAGAGCTTAGGGAGAGCTTTATATCCCTCAGGCCTGGGGTTGGTGTGCGGTTCTGTGGCCATATCTGTGCAGCACCTGGTTTGGAGGTTTTGCCCACAGCACCGCTCCGGACCCTGCGCCCACGTCCCCACTGTGACCCCATGGCCAGGGGGATGGTCTGCAGATCCGGAATGGTTCCAGGTTGGTGGGGGCTGTGGTTTTGTGGGGGGAGGCTGATGGCTGTGTCCTGAGCTGGGTTATGCACTCCACGTCTCCTGTCTGCTCACCCACGCTGTGCCATGTGCATCTCAGCGTCTGCACAGCTCTCTGTGGGCACAGTGGGTGCTGGGATGTGGGTGTATTTGTCCCCAAAAAGGGACAGCGGGGCAATGTGGCTGAAGTGGGCACAGAGCTGTGCCCCCATCCTCGGTCACTGCTGTCACACTGCTGTGACATTCCTCAAATGTCAGACCATGGATACGGGCTGCCCCAGGCTCTGCATCTCTCTCAGCAGCGCATTCCAGCCGGGCTGTCCCTTTGAGGGATGCCTTTGCCTCTCCCCCCTTCCAGAGCCGGAGCTGTGATGGAGCTGGAGTTACCAGGGAGATCAAACATAAACTCTCTGCTTCCCCTGGACTCTTCTCCTTGGCTGGAGCAGGAGAGGAGTGCCGGCCCCCCCGCCGCAGGCAATGCTGACTGCCAGCAGCCGCTTTGTTCTCTGGAAATCCCCTGAGGTCCTTGGGCTCCATCCCGCCCTGCAGTGCTGAGCACAGAGGGGGCTTTGCCATCTTATCTCCCATCTATCCGGGCTGGGACCCCGGATCCATGATGGTCCCAACCTCATAGGGCCCCTCAGGTGTCACCGCTCAGTGCCACCACCGCCCAGCTGCGTGGTGGTGACGTTACACGTTGTGCTCATTGATGCAGAGTCACCCTGTGGGATGTGGGCACGCAGGCAGCCGCCGTGCTCCCTCCCTTCCGGGGACTTTGCCCAGCAGCTGCCAGCCCCAGCGCTGCGTGCAGGATCCAACTCAGGCTTTGTGACTTTCCCTCTTTGTGTATCTCCCATGGATTTACTGCCAGGATGTGTTTGCAGCCCAGAAAGCCCAGCCTGGCTGAGGTGCTGGTGGGCTCAGTGGCCCACCCTGTAGGGTGCACAGAATGCAGCAAAGCATTGGGTGCAGGCTGACGTCCAGTGATGGATGGTGAGGTGCGGTGCTGTGGCAGCTGACGTGTGTGGTTTGTCACCAGGGTGGGGTGGCAGAGAAGACGGGTGCTCATGGCACTCTCCCTCCTGGGGCTGCTCAGCGTTCCTTCCCTGCATGGCCAGGCTTGGAGGTGCCAAATGGCACGTGATGGCCAAAGCAGCCCAGCGGTGTCCCAACACCAGGGCCAACTCCCAAGCTCAGAACAGGGCAGGAGGTCAAATAAATGCATTGCATCCCCAGCAGCTGAATGGGGAACACAGCAGTGCGTGGGCCTGTAGGAGCAGGGTGTGCAGATGCTGCTCGGATGCATCCCCGTGCTGTGCCAGGAGCAGCAGGAGCCAGGAGCTCGTTGTTGTTAGCGTGGGGGCTGTGCTGGCTGCTGGCCCCCATCCCTGCCTCGGCGGTGAATGCGGCTCCGGAAACGCTCTCTCAGCTCAGCTGGCGGCGTGGCTGGGGTTAGGGCATGGATTGGGTTACCCTAATCCAATGGGGGAAAACCAGCGGTGAGAGGGAAACCTCCGTGCCTGGCTGCGCACCCAGGGCGGCTGTGTGGGTGCCCACAAAGCGCTTTCATCCCAGGGCTGAGCTCAATGCATTTCCAGGCTGTGCTGAGCCCGTGTCAGTGCCTGGTTAGGATGTGGGGCAGGCCAGGGGGTTGCGTGGAGCTCTGCCCTCCTCTCTTTGCCTTCATCTCCTCCTCTCTCCGCAGCCTTTTCCCTTTCAGCCCCCCCAAGCGAGCCAAGCCTCACTCATAACTCCTGTAAGCAGAAGGGAATTTGGAAACGCTGAGAGCAGCAATTCCCAAACTTCTCCTCCATCAGCTCGGCTCCTGGCTGCTGATTCCCCGCTCTTCCCTTTGTTCAATTCCTATGAATTCCTGTCTGCTTGTTCTGCCCATCCTCCCACAGTGCTGTGACCCACGCTGGGGCTGTCACCGTGCACCACGCAGCCGAGCAGGGAGGGTGCACAGCCCTCGTTATCCCACTTGGATCAGTTGGAATGGCTGCACAGGGAGCAGCCCGGCCCCCTCCTGCTGCCTTTGTCACGGCCCCTCGCTCTGCGTGGGGACGGCGGAGGAGCTGAGTGCTGGCACTCATCCTCTGGCTGTTGGGTTGCTGCTGCGCCTGCAGAATTGCTTCTATTTATTTTTTTCTCTCACATCCAAGGTGCAGAACTTGTGCTCTGAGCAGCGCACAGAGGGTCCGGTTTATTATGGCTCAGGGGGAAATAAATCTTCCCAGAGCGTCACTGATTCCTCGCAGACAAAGCTGCTCCTTTGTGCTCCCGGCTGTGCAATGGGGCTGCTGTGTGGATGGAGGAGAAAGGCTCCATTTCCCGATGCTCTGCTCCCAGATTTTTGCCCTGTGCTCCCCAACAGGTCAGGGCTCAGCAGTTTGCACGGGGCTGCTTGGAAGTGGGTTCTTCTCTCCCACCTCCTCGCAGGGTGCCCATGGATGACACCCTGCGTTCCCTTCTTCCTGGGAAAACAAACAGCTTTCAAGGGCTTGGTCAGAGGACAGGGATGTGGCTGAGGAGAGGGAGGGAGAGAGGTGAAGAAAAGGCTGGAAAAACAGAGGAAGGAGGCCAGGATGAAAGGAGGGTTTGGCTCACAGCCACCTGAGCCCCTCGCCCAGGAGCTGCCTGGATGCTCGCCCCCGAAGCCGCTATCGGGACGTGCGTAAATGCTCCAGATTTACGTCTCCAGATTTACACCTCCTGATTTACACGGGGCCCCTCAACGGGGCTGGGGCCAGGGGGTGGGGAGGTGCGTGCAGAGCTGAAATTCGGGTTGGGGTGTGGGAGGACAAGGTGCTTCATTCCCGGTGGCGTGCAGCCAACACGGGAGCTGGGGGATGCTGTTAGCAGGCTGAGAGCCCTTGGAGGGGTTGGCCTGGATTGAGCCTGACCAAGGAGGGGAGTGCAGTCAGGATCCCCTTCCTCACAGGTCTGCTCTGGGTTTGGTGCTTGGCTGGTTCCCAGGGATGGGAGGAGAGGCTGTACCCCCCTCCTCCTCTCCTGCTCCCAGCCCATGTGGATGACAGCTCACAGCCTCCACACCACAAGGATGGCCACAGTGAAGGAACGGTTCCTGGGTTTTGGGTGCAGCTCAGAGGTGACTCGTTCTGTCCCCAGCTCCAGTTCTCAGTGTACTTTTTGTATCCTGGTGTATCCAGCTTGCTGTGCACACTTCAAGGAGCCCTGCCAATGCATGGTAGCAGTGTGAGATGGGGAGGTAGCACTCATGGTAGCAGTGTGAGTTCCCATGCAAAGGAACTGCAGAACAGACTGGGCACCTACATGGATGTGGAGCCTTCTGCACATGACAAGCACTGATGGAGAGGAGCTGTGCACCATGCCCTGGAGACCAGGAGGGGTCCTGACCTCCTCCAAGGCAAGCAACTGAGGAGGAAGAGAATGGGATGCAGAGGAACTCCAGGCAAAAGCCTGAGCTGCTGGGAACAGCTCCTAGACAGAGGCAGCCAGCTGTGAATCCTGCCAGGGATGCACAGTGCTACTGATGAGCTTTGGTGATGTGCATGTGGCACAGTGCTGCTGCTGCTGCTTGCACCAAGGGGGAGTGCAGGAGAGGGATGCACCCATGCAGCACTTTGGCCACCGCAGGGTCCTTGGGTTGTACTGCTGGCCGTGTCCCAAGCTTTTGTTTGCAAACGCTGGGCAGCAGTGACCTTCACAGTGCAGGAAGGGCACCGGGTGAGCCAGGAGGGTTTTCCCCATGGGGAAAGGGTGGGGTCGTCCTCCCCGCGCTCGGCAAACTTTGACTTTGGGGATGGGGGAGGAAAGCAGCACCCAGAGAAAGTTTGTTCTTCACTTCCTGTGTTTATTCCCTTCCCTTTCTCCCTACCTTTTGGAAAAAAGCAACGGGAGATTGAGAATATGCTTTTTTTGTGTGTGTGTGTTTACCCTAAGGAAAAGCCCCAGCTTTTCTCTCCTGAGAGATCCAGGGCAGCCCCCACCCAGAGCTGCTGCTCAGAGCCCCAGTGTATGGCTGCTCTCTCTGTGCCCATGGCCGTGGCCACCCTGGGCGACTGATGGCTGTGACATGGCCCAGCTGGCACAGGCAGAACAGCGCTGCCCTGAGACCACACAGCCAAGGCTGAACCCCACTTCACAGCTCCTGAAGCCACTACTGAGAGCAGCTCTGTGCCACCCTTGAGTGGCACCAGGGATGGGGCAGGCGGTGAAGCGTTGGGGTGTTTGCTGGCTCTGGTGTTGGTGCTGGCACTGGGTGCACAGCAGCGGGTTGGCACGTGCCCATGGGCCGTTGGGGGACCTTGATCGCTGGCAGCAGATGGTGGCAGTGATTGGGGAGCTGCAGTGGTGTGGATGAGTGCACGTGTCCCACCCCACAGCCAGCAGCGTGCCAGCAAGAGGAGCTGTGCATTGCTCCTGGCTGCCCTCACAGCAGTGTCAGCCAATGGTGCTCTAAAGGGGTGCACAGGATTGACTGGGAGCCGCCATCTCAGCCTTGCTGGACCTTCCTCTGGTCTGCTACTGGTGACGTGGTTCTCATCCCTGGCTTCTCCCCGCTACCCTCCTGGCAGTGACGAGGACTGTTTGTGTTGGCCAAGGTGAGCATTGGGGTTGGCACCAGCATTGGGGTTGGCACTAGCATTGGGGTGGGCTCCAGCACTGACCCTGCTCACCCCAGTCTGGCCAGTGAGGGAGTCTGTGCCTCCAGGTCCTGATTTCGGGAGGAGCAGGTGAATGATGCAATGCTGCTGACGCTGGGCTGAGCAGCACTGCATGCTGGCCGTGTCCCGAGGTGGTCCCAGGGCACCGGCAGAGCAGGGACATGGTGTGATGGAGGCCAGCTGCTCGCTGCGCTCCGCTTCCTTCTTTGGAGGTTTCCTTGGAGGGGAGGGAAGGCAGCGCTGACATCTCAGTGCATTATCATAACAGTCCTGGTGCATTCGCATTGGTTTTTCAAAGCGCCGTGCCCAGGGGGAGGGCTGCGTAACCCCGGCTATGCCTCCCCCCTTCTTCTGCTGGGTTGCAAAGGGCTCCCCAGACCCCATCCCCGAGTGTCGAAGCCCCACGCGGTCCCCATCCCCTGTGCTGCACAGCGGTGGTTGGTGCTGGTGGGGGTCCCGTTGCTCTCCTGATGTGACCTGGGAAGGGACGGAAGCGCAGCAGGGAGGGAGCGGGGAGGGTTTGGGGACAGAAGCAGGGGGAAGGGACGCAGACAGCGAATGCAGGGCAGAGGCAGCGCCGGCAC